>NC_135552.1:25372180-25672180 GCF_964340395.1 Glandiceps talaboti
GGTTAAACATGTCAATAATGAGGAACGTAACAATAACCGGCAAGCAATACACCCTGCTATACAGGTAGGCTTCATTGATTGCTATTGAAATTCTTACTGAGGACCGCACCACCTGTTGAATAGGGAGGACCCCTATTGCTTTTTTCCAACTCCCGCACTTTATTTTACTCCACGCTAACTCTCTTTGCGTGATAATGGGCAAGTATTGCAATAAAAGAATAAAGGTAGAGAGATTTTACCAAATATTGGAACAATATAATTTGAAGATATCACAGGACTGCACGTATTTCCCTATACGCTATATAGTATCGTCCATCACCACAGAAACGGCAGACGCCAACAGACCGGCGAGTTAAACAATACCCCGGCATTTGGTGTGTACATTATTTATGATCGGTACTAGTACATGAGCTAGTGACACTGAAGACAGGGGAATTGCTGACTGCCTCTGTAGACGTATTTCGGTGAGTAAAATTTTCTCAATTTAAAAAGATGACGACAAGTACTTGGACTTGGGAAGCTGAACAATGGATACATAGTCAATTGGACGATTAACCCTCTATGTGGCGAACACTGTAGTGACAATAGTCGAGGCTATTGGGTTTGACTTTAATGGCCGATACAGACGGTGAAATGACAAACCGCGGGAACTATAATCCGTCCACTTTTTGGCTACATGTGTAAATTCAGAATTATAACTCTTACTTAAATTTTAATCACAAGTCAACAAAATTGTTCAAGATCCGGGTTTTGGAGGAACGTTATTTATTTGTTTTTTGATTGAGAGAAGCCATACAATCTTTATACTGTGAGTAACTAGCTGGTAGACGAGGTATTTAGAGCTGTGTTTAAACAGTTATTTGTTTGTAGTGTACACACGTTGTTACTCAAAGTTACGTATGACTACACCGTGCTTAGGATAAGAAGGTGTGTTTGTGACATGTCGAACAGAGATACCCGTTGTTTTTTAGTGTAAGAACAATGTTGCATACAGTGGGGGCGAGAAGTGTTATATTGTCATGTTGTCCAACCTCCATCTTGCATGTTGTCAACTTGTTTGATCGTAGTTCAAGAGGTCGCATTTATGCTAGTTACACCTTGTCCTCGGGTTTGTGGGATGTAATCAGCGACACGAATATTAATCATTGCCGTGCCGCTGTGGTTTGTTGATTTGAAAGCTGTACGACTGGTGCGATAACGCCGGAGGGGAAGGGGAGGTGAAACCAGTTAAACACACGGTTTTGTATTCATATGTGGGTAGCAACTGTGATTATACACGTAGACGGGGTACCTGTACGTCAAACATCTATGCAGACACCTTAAACATTGCAATATGTACATAACAGGGGCTGGCGAAGGACAAACTACTTATCGTCCCTTCCTTGAGGCCATTTATTCATGGTTTTTGTTCAGGAAATTTGATTGCGGATTGCGGAAATCGATTGTTCAGAGAATTTGCTTGGAACTACGTGTAGAGGATAACAAAATATATATTTCCATTTAGTAATGATGACTACTGTATTTATTATTGTGGTTATTTTAGTAGGCAACTTTTCCATGATTAACGTATCGCATTTGTTTTTTCTATACTGAGCATGAATTTGGAATAACTTTGCCGCTTCTTTACATTTGTAGGGCCATTGTAGTGACGTCGTAGCTATAGGCTGTGGGCAGTCATACGACACATGAGCTGAATGACACCGCCTATGCAATGTTTATCAGATAGTGTTATGCGATAGGCGAGTAGAGGTACCTGTGTGAAGAACAATTGTGGCTATAGTTTTACATTATCTTTGTGACAAGATGGAAGACAACGAACTACCAGCAGTCGATCAACGTTCGGCACCGTCAAGAGAATCGTCCGCTAAGAGCAACCGTAGTCGTGCGTCCAGTCATAGGAGTAGCCATAGCCTATTTATCAGACCTTTCGGATTTAACAACAAAACTCATTTTAATGCCTTTGACAATCTTATAGTCACTAGAAGTGACACGTACTCTTTAAGGAAACCTCCTCCTGATGATGATATCTGGAAACGCCCTCCTCCCGATTTCCGTCCTCAGGTGTGGAGGCCAAACCCCCCAAAGAGGAATACAAAGGAATGTATGATGCCATGGAAATACGGCACATTTCCTGGGGACTATAAGAAAAGAATTAGGAAACCTCAGCCAAAAGTTTTACCATTTTTACTGGATGAGAGGCGACCAGAAAGTACAATGTTTACTACAAGATTTAGGATACCAGATCCATACGATGCTAAACTTATGTTTGTGAAAGATGGTGTGTATCCGAAAGAGAAATATGTAATGCCAAAACCACACGATTTTAGAGGGGTAGGTGGTGCTTTCTATCTTCAAATCTTACGTACCTACAATGTACATGTAATGAGTTAGACATATACTTACTGGTGTCCATATTCTTAACCAAACCCTATGGCAACCTAGATTAAAGTCGTGTGGAGATTTTGACTCTCGTCTCCCCCCCCACACACATATGTGTATGTGTATGTGTATGTGTATGTGTATGTGTATGTGTATGTGTATGTGTGTGGGGGGAAGTGGTTGTAAAAGTCGCCGCACGACTTGTTGACTCTAGGTTAGCCTTATGGTAGTTCAGCCAAAACCAAAAATGTGATGGTTGCCTTCTGTTCATTTATAAACACATGTTTATTTCTTGTGAATATTTATATCAAGTGTATATTATATAGTTACGTCACTGTTTAAAAATTTGATTTTCAAGAATACCATACTATTTACGCATCACACTTTAATACTACATCCAAGAAATGTATAACCACCACGGTACTAAAATATATGATTTAGGAGACAAGGAAATGTGAAGAGAACAATATGAACTATGAATATCCGTCGGTTTAAACAAAGCTGTGTCGTATTTCTTGGGAAATGCTGAGAGTGGTAAGGCGCACTTAAAAGAGTAAAGTGCAGTTTGAAATAGAATATTAATTCCATTTACCTATAGTAAGGCATTTTTTTTATTGAATCGCGTCGCCAGTTTTATCGATTTTTAGCATAATGTCTTGTAAAGTGAGATGAAAGTTCCGGCGTATATGTGTCATAATAGCCATGTAAAAATACAAACGAGTCGAATATCAGTCTGGCAACATCACTTTAAATCATACCAAATGAAATGCCAACATGACGACGACATTCATCTAATGACATGTTTACTGACTATTTGTCACAGATTGCAAATCAAATGAATACAACCGATCCAATAACGGTATAACCACAGAGTCGGAAGTGTCAGATAACAGGTGTCATGGCAACGTACGTCTGTTTGCCATAGTTGTCATGGATACTACGTTTGCCGGAGAAGGATGTCTTTCGATTTTTAATGATGACTGATAGTACATGCATAAATGTCGTTATTAGACCAAACAGTGTCATAGTTATATTTAAGTAATCGAGCAATACATGGAAAACACGTTTTCTGCATTATTCCATGAGTAACATTTCAGAGATGACATCGGTGTCATCAATGTATCATGTCATGTAACTCCTCAAACACTGCATAGAGACAACACAATCCATCTTACTACATTAATTCTAAAGCTGGGATACAAAGGTGGAATGATTTATGGAGTCTGATTTTACTTTAGAATCAACACCTGTTTACACATAGCTCCGTTCCTAGAGACAGAGACATCGGCTGCCGTGAGACCAAGAGCTCCATTCAACTCCGGGCAAGCTAAAAGACTTGCGTTATCTGATTGATATATATATTGCACTCGATGGACGTGGCTGTAAGATACGGAATAATCAATAATAAAAATAATAGTGTTTTGTATTCATGGCATCCAGTGTTGGGATATTGGTATAATTTTAAAGTTCTGAGTTGAATAGACTGGATGTTTATCTGACCTCCATAGTTCGACTTTTAAATAATTATAATTTGGTCTTTTTAGCCCACAGGGACAAAAGACAGACAGACAGACAGACAGACAGACAGACAGACAGACAGACAGATAGATAGATAGATAGATAGATAGATAGATAGATAGATAGATAGATAGATAGATAGATAGATAGATAGATAGATAGATAGATAGATAGATAGATAGATAGATGCCTGTAAGGGGGTCACTAAAAAGATATGTCATTTGCACTTTTGTTGTTGGTTTTTAACAATACATTAATCGATGCATGTTCTTTCCATACATTTATATCCACAGTATCCTCCATTGACAGCATTAGGTTTACCAGAATTTGACGTATTTGAGGAGCATGACCCCTATAACCTGAAGTTTAAAACAGAACGTTTAGATATTAGTAAGTATTATTTATCTACTATTTCATGTCATGTCATCAATTGATAAATGACTCTAATGTGCGTATATGCATGGCAGACAGCGTGGTTTGAATGGAATCAGTGATCTAAATATTGGCCAACAATGTGTCTGAAGTCCAACCCATCCTTCGGGGCTTATTCTGTCCTAAAGCAAGTGGTAGGAGATGACATGCCCGAAGGACTTTCAACGCTAGGGAAGAATATACTTATACAGAGGTATTGTGTGTGTTCATCAAAGCATAGCAAATGCGAATGTCAGCTTTAGAGTGTATAGTCACTGCTAGCCTTGAGAAGTGATGTACCTACTGACACCCATATCCCATCCACGCTTTGCAAAACTAAGCTTATTAATATATTTGATCGATTACGTATACACACGTAACAATCGGTGTAAAGATTACTGAAGAATTCCTCCCAAGAGAATATTTTAACTTTTAAAAAACGCACTTACAAACAGATTAGTTTTATTAGTCTACCATCGACAAAACGTAGTATTACACGTTTTACATGTATTTTGCACTATAGCCGTCTAAGGTCAAACTTTGGGTCATCAACTCATTTTTGACTGTAAAACCAATATTCCTTACAGTTTATGGACTAAAACAACCAATCGACCCCCGTTCAATGGGACAACAGATGGGAGAACCAATGAAACCTAAACCTCGTTATGAACCCGATCTGCTTATGCCAAGAGAGAAATGGCCAACTAAATCAGGAGCATTTACGGTATGTATGTATGTATGTATGTATGTGTGTGTGTGTGTGTGTGTGTGTGTGTGTGTGTGTGTGTGTGTGTGTGTGTGTGTGTGTGTGTGCGCGCGCGCGTGAGAGAGAGAGAGAGAGAGAGAGAGAGAGAGAGAGAGAGAGAGAGAGAGAGAGAGAGAGAGAGAGAGAGAGAGAGAGAGAGAGAGAGAGAGAGAGGGAGAGAGAGTGTGGGTGTGGGTGAGTCTTTGGGCGGGTAAGTGAATAGATGCATATGTCTGTGTATATGCATGCGTGATTTGGTGAGTGGGTATTTGGATGGATTGAGAGACGGGTGAATAAAATGTTATTTAGGAAACTTATAGTTCTTTTGTATTTCATGTATTTGTTTGTAATAGAGACACCGAAGAGAGCATCGGTCTCCACACAGCGCCCTCATGGAGACGATAGAAGACAGACTAGCAAGAAAGTGGGAAAAGGAAAGGGAAGCGAGAGAGAGGATAGAAAAAGAATTAGAAGAGGAAAGAAAAGAATTAAGAGAACAGGAATTACTTAAAGAGGATTTACTTGCAGCAACTGCGATGAGTTAACGTAAACAGATAAAGAAAACGTTTCTAAAAATATTGGTTTCCTAACTTCTGTGTCAAATCGGGCTTGTTGCTAATTTGAAATTACTAGCTGTATGCTAACTCGATATCTTGTACTTCATGGTGAACTGTACAATTTGTTAAAGACTTTCTAAACATCAAGAACCGAACGATAAACCACAGTGACAAATCTAATTGGCAGATTGAGCTGAGGTAGTAAGGCTTTCCCGCCATATCAAAGGTTTGCCTCCTATAGATCTAGATGTAAGGGCTTTGTCAGATTTCATTGTCGGATTTAACAAGCAGTCGGATCATGATGTAATTGGTTGGTTTTTGTGAAACTAAAATGTGTGATATTTTCACGTGATTTTAACCTGAATCCGTCCAAATCCTGATTCTGCAATCGTATCAGGTTTATATTCAATTTTATGACATATTGACGTGCTGATACATCTATTGGCATTACATGTATTTACACCATTCTTCTATAGATCATAAATTCGTCCATCAGATTGAGTGTTCGTTTAATTAAAATTTGATTATGTTCTGAAATTGGGTATATTTCACCTATTAAAATCACTTAATTTTTATTAATGAAATATACATTCAGAATGAAATAAACAATACATCATAATTATACGATATGCAATGTGCAAGGTGCCGATATTATCAAAGTGATTTTTTTTGTTCGTTTCACCTTTCACGACTCCTGAAATATGACATACATGCCCACTCATTTTGCATATCGTTCAAAGCTTTCCAAATTGAATTTACGTCCAGCAATATATACGTCTGTCAGAGTGTGTGATTTTGAATGAATGGAGACTAGGTCGCAAAGAGTCTGAAATGGACTAGAGAGATATACAAATAGTTCAACAATTAATGGCGTTGTTATTTTGAAAGAAAGAATGAATGAAAGAATGTATTACTTTCTTTTGTAAATTCGGTACATCAACTACCGGGAACGTTTTGCATTACTTGTAATTTACAGTTCACGGTTTGACAAGCCGTTTTAAAAGCTATATTAATTGTGTGTGCCATGCATTAAGTGTGTTTCCATGTAATTACATTTGTGGAGAACGACCATTCATTGTATGTATATAAATACATTAGAGCTGTTTTGATTGATGATCCGAGTGCTGAAATAAATGAATGGAACTGTATATTATATTATAGTCCTTTATTTCTGACAGTTATATGTATTTATCGACACTGTGACAATAAAGGTTTTTTAATTGGATTCATGACGGAATTGCATGTTGAAATTGAAATAAACGGGACAAACCAAATTGTGTATTCACGTCAAAAACCGTAAACTCCGCTATTAAAGGGGGCACAAGATGAGTTTATGCGCAATTTTTGTTGCATATTCAAAACGTACTCACGGTGTCATAGTTACTGAAAGCGTACTTTATTTAATCATTTGAAATATTCGCTGAAATCACGCCTGATGTTAAAATTGCACTGAGAAGCGGTCTGATGACGTCATTTTAATACGTATAGAAAATGTTGCGGAAATTCATATGTAATCATGGGTGTATTAGGGGGACCCATGATGTAATCAACTGTTCTCATAGCAATACTAGTACTCAGTGTACCTTACCAGAAGATATCTGTAATGCCATAGAAGGCATGCATCAACAATAACACTAGTTTAAATGAGGTTTTATCATAAGTTTTGTCACTTCAGCTGAATGCAAAGATATAAACTCAGCTTGTGCCACTTTAAGTCTGGCAGTACATTGCCCACTAACAGAATGCGTCACTTCCACACACACACACACACACACACACACACACACACAGTGCCTTCGCACTGCAAGCTTTGTTGAATGATTAACTGTCATGTTTCATAACTCCATAAAACATTTAGGGCTGCTTTACGAAAATGAAGGAATATGGCAAGTGAAATTACATGATTATGGGATTTCTTAACTTTAATAAGGTGTTCTATTTTTGATAAGGAAATGGTCTGATGTCAAAGCATTTGCATGGCCCAGGTTTAACGAGGCGTCAGCTTTCTACATTCGAACTGATCTTAGACACTACTACTTAAAAACTTCGATTCATGCTTACACGTGCCAAAACAGGATTCCCAATATAAAACCTGTATATCAAAACATAACCCAATCCCAACGATTGACTTCAATCTTTAATATCGTCAATATTTGATAGTTAGTGCAGTACTGAACTCTTCCAGCCGAATTTCCAAAATAAACCGGAAATCAATAGGTGACACATCTTTACGATTTGGAATCAACTTGTTTCAAAAATACAGGTTTAAAGTACAAACAAAAGACACGATGTATGCGTCGCTTGAGGGCGCTGTGTAATTCTAACGCGTATGAGGAAGTATTGAGACAAAATTATTTCATGACTTGTATCACAGATGTATTACTCCAGATGTTATACAAATCACACAGAATTATATTTATAAAAGTTGTATATAAATGATTACACATGTTACAGGACAAGGTCACATATATTAAAGCCATGGCCATGATGAAATATTGATAGAAATATGTATATCACACCAAATATAATTCAAGGAAATGATGCAAAAGGTAAATTTAATTCATGGTTCTATTTTCACACTACACGGGATCATATTTTTAAATTGAAACATTACACACTTGATCAACACAGATTTTCACAAATAAACAGAGGCCTCCTTACCTGTTTACGTTTTCTATACAGAAAGAAATACCTGTAATCTATTTATCATGTAAATTTGAGAATGTCAATTGTTTTACATTCATGCCATTAATTTTTTAACCACTTAATAATTGATAAATTTGGAAAGAAATGAAAAGAATTAGAAGACAAATATGTAATCAACAACAGTCAGTGAAATATACAAGTAAAATGACAGATAAGTGAAAGAAGTAAAGTTAAATGTGCTTAGAAAATCAGATGATTGATGTTGATAAAGGTTATGAACATGTCGATGAAAGGTCATAACCTCATCAATGAAAGGTCATTACAGACAATTTTTTTTAATATGAAAAAGTACCAGTAGACTGTAAAGTGTGTTGCCAGGGGCATCCATATAATTATCCTTCCCCTTGTGGAAAGGGATGAGAGGAACGTTCACAACAGTTGATCTTTCAGTCTCAAGTGCCAATACATAATTTACAGAATTATTGAAATTATATGCATCTCAATATTTCAATTTAAAAATTGTCAATATACAATATTTTGTGCTCTCGTTATACCTTGTCTTCAAGTATATGATTACCACATCACACACATACCAAACACCAAAATGTACACAGTGCGTTTTAAAAAAGAAAGTTTATTTCATGAGGTTCACAGCTATAGTGTTTCTAAACAGTTTTATTTCATTGTTGATTTTCTGATTTCGTTAAATTCTGTCTGTAGTCTGCAACTTCTATCCCTTCCCAAGTTTTGTTGCCTAATGGTTTAAAGTACCTGTAGAAGAAGAATTATTGATGGTTTATAATGGAAATGCTGAAAATATACAGGTGACATATCCAATCTATAAAACATGAATCTTGTATTCTTAAACTAAAACCGGACTTAATCTGCCTTTTCATCTGGGACTACACTAAATCACGCTTTGACTGCCCTAATGTCTTCACACAGTCCCGGCACACAGTATGCTGCCTTCACACAGTCCCAGCACACAGTATGCTGCTTTAGGTCAGTCTAAGACTTACATAGACTGTAAGATACGTCGTGACTTTTCGCCCTCACCGGCCTCCTCTCACAGGTGTTAGGGGTTGCCTGATGTTTGAGGGCACCCCGTCACGGCGTACCTTACAGACTAAGACTTACAGTGACCCACGTTCGGACTATCCTGTCCATTGTGCACTAATCTGTGAAATTACTCACAAATTCATGAATACACAATGGAAGTCACACACATTACCATGAAGTGTATAACTAATTGTCATTAATTTAGGTTAGAAGAATAGACCATTGTCTGAATTGTATGGAAAGTCAAGTCTACATCATTACCCTGTTATTCAATCATCTCTTCCCATCCCCACTCCCACTCCCACTCTCACGCTCACTTATCTTGGTGAAGTGCTAGCATTTTCCTATTAAATCCTAAGTTATACTATTGGTCATAGAAAATAGGTTTACACAGTGTGACAGCAGTAAATGAATACATCATTACACTTACTTATCCATCACATATGCCAAAGTCTCTTTTTCAATTGTTGATAAAACTTCATGGACACTTTTCAGATTGACTTGAAGGTTTTTCATGCTGGAAAGGATTCAATTTGCATAATGGGTTTAATGACATAAAAAAATTGCAAAAGTAGTGATATAATCCCCCACTAGTTTCATCTTCATGTTCTCTTTCATCTTTAACATTGATTTCAAATTTGTATTTTTTCCAACATATTAATGTATTAGCAGTAACTTATAGCACAGACATTGGAAAGTATCTATGATTATAGTATACACTAGACATTGATTTATTCAAAAACATTTGTTACTGGGCAAAAAAAATGTAAAATCAAAATTTTTAGGAAAGAAACATTAACACAAATCATATTATCTTGCATATTTAGTATATCTCAAATACAAGAGAACGGGAAAAAAATCAGGAAACTGTGAAACTCACCTGGCAGTGCTTACAAGAGTTGTTGGCACCCCCTCTTGGTTTAGTGTAAAATGCATAGCTAGTTTTGATATATCAACTCCTTTAGTTTGGCAGTACTCTACAGCCTCTTTACAAACATTTCTTATCTCCACTGTGGCTGGGTGCCAAGATGGTGGGCCACGATTTGATAGTAAACCCATAGAGATTGGAGACGCATTGACAACACCAACACTCTTGTCCTAATGGATGAACATAAAATAGTCCAAAAACATAATAGTCACAAATTCTATCTTGTCAATTTCATTGGCAAATGACTAGTTATTTTATTTTAAGTGTTTGTTTATTTCACAATTCTGTCTTTATGCGATGTAATATTTTTTGTTGTCAGCAGTGTGTGTGAGTTATGTGTATTTTGTAATATCTGTTCACGGGTTCATTTTGCATCTCTTAGTTTGTTTATTTCACAATCCTTTTGTTATGTGATATTGTACCGGTATTATTTTTTGTTTTCGGCAGTGAGTTATGTGTATTTTGTAGTGTTTGTTGACGGGTCTGAAGGGAAGAAGTTTCTCATCTTTTAACCTCTGACCTACCTTGAAATATGTCAGGTGATCTAACAGTGAGAAATCATTCATTGAACAATGGCAGTACGTCAGGATGGTGTCAATTTTAACTCTACTTTTATCAATCACTTCCCTGAAAATAAATAAAAAAATATTCACAACTAATTCTCTATTGCTTAACTAGTAGTCAGTGGTTATAAGTGTATAGAATACATGCAATTATCACATTGTCCCTTCCCTATCTGGGAATCTGACCACACAGACGCTTTGGTAGGTTGCTTTCCCTGAAAGAACCTTATGCACACCCTTTGGTAAGGAAAACACAGGCAATCACATATACTGGAGTGTTTTGTTGTGACTGAATGGAATCACTAGTAACACCCCCCCCTCCCCCCAATCTTGTCAGTTATGTTAACAGTTTGGCATTGATTAATCTGAACACAAAGTTCCTCATCATAAATAACATCTCACATTATCCATAGGATGACTCTATCATTTCCTTACCTGAAATTATCCATGGGATATCCTGTTATTCCTATAAATCTAGCTTTCCCGGCATCCTTGACTTTCTGCAATGCTGGTAGTGTTTCATTAAGGACAATATCAAGGTTTGGTGCAAATTCCATGTCATGAACCTATTTTTTAAAACATGAAGACAATTTAGTCAAAGTAATACTGTATTTGGAAATAGTAGCAAATAGTCCTGCTTATTTTTGTTTTTGATGCAGGAACTTTAATATGGAGATGTTTTTATACATTTATGTTTTGTTGACTGTTTCATGTACATCCATACTGTACAATACTTACAATCTGATTATATGTAAAATCTAATTGTCCTTTATGCTCACTTTAGTTGATACATTGGATGACCTTGAAGAAAGTGGTGACACAGTGTGACCTAGAAGAAAGTGGTGACACGGTGTGACCTTGAAGAAAGTGGTGACACAGTGTGACCTTGAAGAAAGTGGTGACAGTGTGACATTGACGAAATATAACTATTTTTCTCGTGGTGACACAGTGTATAAATGAAAGAGGACATACAGCAAAAGGCAAAGTAGATGTAAAATACAGTAAATACAGCAAATCGAGTCTCCTCTTTAATCAGATTATTGAAAATTACTACAAAGTAGGTAATCTTCTATATTGGTATGGGACTAACTTTACCTGAATAACATCGACGTAGTCAAGACCAAGTCTCTGTAAACTTTCATCTACACTTTGTATAGTCCTTTCTGCTGTAAAATCAAACATTTCATCAACATTGGGTTGATATCTGCACACTTTAGTTGTAATATAGTATGCCTCCCTTGGGATTCCTTTCAATGCCTGTCAAAAAAAAAATATATATATATAATTTTTGGTGCAACTTTCATGGAAGATTTCAAATATCACCTTGACTACAAGATCTTCAAACTTATTTTGTTCATTGTAATAAATCTATACATATTTGGCAATACTATTTTTCATTTTCAAGTTTTCTTATCGAGACCGATAAAGGTGGTAAACTCTGCCTGACCTTATAAGTGTACAGATTCCTATCAAAATTAGTACAAAGTACAAAAAGTTTTACCAGATGTCCCAAACCTTAGCACAAACACCAAAATTTGCTACACAAGTCATGCATTAATCTGTAAATAAATAAATACTGACCAGATTCTACAGGCAGAATGTACTGCCCTCTAGTGGTAAGATGAAGAAATCCTAGTCATGGAGAGATCAGATAGTCCAGCATTTTGTCTATACAATGTACATAGATGTTGGAGAGAGATGCCAGGTACTGATGCAATACCTGAACTAAAGAATTATATGAATGAAAGAGAATGCAAACCAAAATATTTTAAAAACTGATAGATAGACAGACAGACATAGATAGATAGATAGATAGATAGATAGATAGATAGATAGATAGATAGATAGATAGATCAATAGATAGATGGATGGATGGATGGATGGATAGGTAGGTAGATAGGTAGGTAGGTAGATAGATAAGTAGATAGATATAGATAGATAGAGCTAGATAGATAGATAGATAGATAGATAGATAGATCAATAGATGGATGGATGGATGGATGGGTAGGTAGGTAGATAGATAGATAGGTAGATATAGATAGATAGATAGATATATATATAGATAGATAGATAGATAGATAGATAGATAGATAGATAGATAGATAGATAGATAGATAGATAGATAGATAGATAGATAGATAGGAGTGAAAATGCCAATTAAATGATTGATATGACACTATCATATACCTATAGTCTAGATGCTACCTGTGGTATCAAATCATCTCTGCCACCTCTTTAAATAGAGATAATTTATTGCATGGATAGCACTAGACTTTATCATACCTTGCCTAGAACTGTCTCTGATTTGCCATGCCCATACCATGGTGCAGTGTCTATAAGATTAATACCACTTTTGACAGCATGGTGCACAACTTGTATAGACTCTGATTCATCGGTATCATGGAAGACACTACCAAGAGATGATGCACCTAAAGACAGAGAAAGATGAGGCAAATTGGTTAAAGGAATACAATTGGTGTATTATAACATGGGATGGTGTAACAGCTGCTGGTAAATTTATCAAATGATCAAATTGAAAAAATCTGTGAAAAGAGCAAATGAAGTAAAGGTTTGAAGCTTTTTAAATAGATCTTGAGACTTGGACATGTAATTTCAACTTACCAAAACTGAGGCTAGAGACTTTCATACCAGTTTCTCCAAGATTAGAATACTTCATCTTCATCACTGCATCTTTGTCATGGAAACCGTCAACATATGTTGATTGAAGACTGTAATAACAAAGTGTTGCACACATACCAGTCGTTAAATTAAAACATTGACACATGAATTGAAACTTAATATGTATTGAATACACAGTTGCAAAATTTGCTCTCTTCTCTATCTACATGTTTGTACACCTTTAGTTATTGTTCAATTATGTCATAAGAATTTCAATAATTTATAATACATATCATTTAACTTCATTATAATTTACATCTTTATGATGATGCATGTCACAAAATTCTTAATTGAAATGTTTCTATTGCTTTTGAATGAGTTGTATGACAAATTATGGAAAGTAGGGTACGGGAGATTGTGTCGTATTAGGATTGAACAGTTTAGGTCCACTTGGACTTAATTTTACTTTTATAATTTTCTCTAGAGACGTCTATACAAACGTAATGTTATTTTGATTTATTCATGTATTCTAATAATATGTGTTAAAGTGCTAAGTCATGTTTAATGTTTCCCCTACCGTTCATTACAAGTTTACTCATGCAATTTTAGTTATATTACCATCTTTGTTTTGTGAGCATGAAAATGAAATTTAGAAACACACCTGTGATCTGTCATCTTGGCTAAAACAAAGACACTGGGATCAAAACAGGACAAACTTGCAGCAACGTGGTGTCAGTCTGTTTTCACAACCAGAGGTGAATGCATACAAAGCCACGCCCCCAACTTAACGCAGCTGATTTCCAGGTCAAAGGTTTCTGTCTCTTGAAAACGAGGCTAGTATCACCTGATATTTGAGAACCAGTCAACATGATGCCAACACGATCAGCTGTGCATTTGAATCTCTTCCGACGACTACTGTCGTCACAAAAGTCCACATTAAGGAATATCGCTGCAAGGTAAGGTCTAGCATCAAGGTTTTGACTTGTATTTTAAGCTTTTCGTAGAGCACATTAGATCAGTACGTTATACAGTGTTAGGATTTAATTTGTCCACGACAAAATCACACGTGAGTTATATAAGTTGAGATAATAATACTATCTCCAAAAGCCATCTAATCAATTGACAATATTTAATTTTCGGAAGTAGGAATAATATGCAAATATTTCTATACAATCACATAGTAACCGCAACCCTTTGATTTTCAGATCGCATTGTACACAAATTCACAATGCACATTGTTAATTCTGACAAATGAATTATTGTATGACATTGACAATATTCCCTGCTATTGTTAATCTTAAGTTATTGTATGTGTGTTACATACCGTATAATGCAATGGAACTGGTACGTATGTATGAAAGTATGATTCAGTGGGTGATACCACAGGCACTTGAATCAAACTGTATGATTTTATCATAAAATGTATAGTAATAAATTATTACTATACATTTAAAAAAATAAAATCATACAGTTTGATTCAAGTGCCTGTGGCCGTGCTGACATGGTCTATGGGACTAGACAGAACATAAGTCCTTCAACCCTTTACACATTTAGAAAAAATTTAACATTCATAATCTGTAAACAGGCATAACAAGTGGAGAATTATTTAAAATATTTTGTAATTTTAGAAATTTACGCTGTCATCACTCGAGTGATATTTTGTTATTTGACTTCCTTATTTACTGACATGCATCATGTGATTGTGATATAGACTGTGGGAATGCAATATGGATATTATGATATGGATTGTATTGTATATGATATGGTATGATATGAATGTATATCATACAATATGATATATGGCAGGCATGATATGATGTAGTGTGCTGCAGTGTTATACAATGTGAAGTTATCTGATCTGATGTAGTGTGCTGTAATGTTATACATGTATGATGTGATGTTAGCTGATCTGATGTTTGAATCATATGATGTAGTAACTGGTAAATTGTAAACAGTAAATTTCTGTTTGGACAAAGTAGAACCATGGCAACTGATGTACTGCAGGGTTTGGATGACACTCAAGTAGAATTGATGAAAGAAGAATGTATTTTGATAGATGAAAATGATAAAGTCATCGGATCCGACTCTAAGAAGAATTGTCATTTAATGGAAAACATTGACAAAGGTAAAAATTTACTTCCCGGCAATTTTAGATGTTTTCTACATTGTATAATGAAATGTTTAATCATTAAATCAATGAAATACTGTAATCTGTGTATAGAGTGTACCTATGCTAAGCAATACTCAAAAGAAAGTAAAATCACCCACTACAGATAGATCTTGTTGCATGCTAAAGATACCTTAATATTATTTCCAATATTTTCATAGATTGTGATATCCTCAGTGACTTTGGTAGGAGTTGACTGATGTAGTTAGGGTACCCAAACACAGTGTACCTAGTCTAGTTCCTATACAGTATGTTTACGACTGTGGTTAGACCACAGTTAGCATCCAGACTACGATGTACCTGACACACTATTTTTTTTTGTACAGCCAATAAAAATATGAGTAATCTGAGGGGCCTTGTCACTACAAGGTGAAAACAAGTACTGACAAAATACTTATGTCATGAGTGTTTTCTGGTTGAATGGGAAAGTGTAAAATTTACCTGCCAAACTTAATTTAAGATAAAAAGAGGAAAGAAACAAGTGATACTCAATGTTTTGACGTATATTATGAGTGCTGTAAAACCATGAGGTGTATTGTTATTATTTTACACAACCAAAGTGTAAATTCTATATTTTCTGTTTGTATACAACCAACAATGCAATCATTGCTCACTGATGACATAAATATGTGTTGTGACTTGAAACAGCAAGGGTATAAAGCTCATATTTTCTGTTTCAACATCGTACAATTTGGCTTGTGTAGCTGGTTTTATCATTCAATCAATATATCTATCTGTGATAACCTTTTCCCTGTACTTTATCATTTTTTATCAGGATTATTACACAGAGCTTTTAGTGTCTTTCTGTTTAATCCAAATGGTGAATTGTTACTACAACAACGAGCAGATGAAAAAATTACCTTTCCAGGTAGGCTCAGTTTTATTTCTCCAATATGTATAATATTCAGTTGTAAGTAGGCTGAAAGATCCAGTCGTTGTTTCTGCATATACTAATAGCTCCCAATGGGATATTGAGTGGTTGGGGTAGCTAGTACCGGGTAGTGACACTAAAGTGAACCAACAACTGGACTTTTCAGATTAAGGTGTAACTTTAAGTGGAGTTACTTTTTGACATGGGGAAAGATTAAAGTAACCTGGCTTACTGACCTATCTTAGTTGAAAGTAGCTGGCCTGCAGCCTTTTTATGTTCAAATGTCTGTAGTACCCTTAGATCCATCATGAAACTACCACACACTTTGTCACTGTCAACCTTTTCATTGCTATTTACTGAACAATACATGCTGTAGTTATCCACTGAGATTTGAAAAAGACCTAGAACAAAAACATTTTGATGTATTTTTGTCTCCCTGTGTAACTTACTGGACCAATACATGTTACTGTCATCAACTTAGCTTTGAAAGTGAACTCAAATATGTTTTGTTAACGTACCCCAATTATGGGACAAATTAAATAATACTACGGTTAACCATATAACTTTTAAAAGTGAGCTTGATGAAACAATAACTATTCTGTTTGTCTCCCATTTGCAGCCTACTGGACCAATACATGCTGCAGTCATCCTCTTAGCTTTGAGAGTGAACTTGAAGACAAAGATTGCCTTGGAGTCAAAAGAGCAGCCCAGAGAAAACTTGAACATGAACTTGGCATTGCACCAAGCCAGGTGAGAATCCAAGATGTGATGTACATTTTTATGAAGGACTAAACCTTATAACATGTGAAAGTTAGGCCAAAGTTTACAGGACAGGTTATGATGCGTTTGCATTGACTAAATCCATAGTAAGATGACAGATTCAACATTATCAGCCTTCCTGTCAATCATATGCTAATTATGATTGACAGGAGTTTACACACAATGACCAATCATTTCAGTCTTGCTAACTCATGATGGATGGGTGTAACATATGGCTGTCAACTTTTGAAATGAATGACACCAAATGATCAATACAGAGCAGAACAGATAAAACATACCTAGCACAACCACTAAGCATGCTTGCAAGCATGCAGTATGTCAAATTAGGAATGAGATAAATTGTTAATTAACTTAGATTGATCAGTGATATCTGTGACATTCATGATAATAAACTTTGTTTTTAAAATGTCCCTTTTCAGGCACCAATTGATGAGTTTGATTACTTAACCAGAATACATTACAAGGCACCATCTGATGGTAAATGGGGAGAACATGAAATCGACTATATCCTATTTCTACAGAAGTCCGTCAACGTTGACCCTAACCCAAATGAAGTACAAGATTACAGATACATGAACATTGAACAGTTGAGAGAATTCATTGCAAACTCAGAGAAGAATGGCATCAAGTTGACACCATGGTTTAAACTGATTGTTAATAATTTCTTATACAAGTGGTGGCAGAAACTGGACAATTTAGGACAATTTAGAGATCATCAAACTATCCATAGAATGTAAAGTATGCAAAGTATAGATGTTGTAAAATTGATGGATTTAAAAAGAACATTAATTTATTACTAGGTACAGTAGGGATGTTGATTTGTTGACTAGGGTAGTGTGTAGTCTGTAACGTAAGCCGTGATGAGCACTCTCCTACATCAGTCGCAAGGTGAGGGCGGAACGATATGACGTATCTTACAGTTTAGGCAGTGTGGGGAAAGTAGCTATATTTAGTTGCACGTAAGAGTCATGATGACCAGGTCTTCATGTAGGGGACAAAATAACCTGTCAAGAAATACATGTCATGGAAATTCTGAACAAGAATATTGTAAAAGAACAGATTACTAATTGAGATACCGGTAATAGATTATACAGTCTGTAAGAGTTGGTCCAACCCAAGTTTCAAACCAAACACCTGAACGAATAATTCCACACTGTAGTTGTTATTCAAAGCTTTTACTGTAAAACAACAAAGTAACGCCATTCCCTAGAGGAACCACGTTTGAAACCTGATTTGCATATGTACTTCCATTTTATAATTAATTCAAAATAGCAGATTTCATGCCATAGTCATATTTACAATATGTGATAATCTATTTCATTCACACAGGGTACTTTTTTAAAGTAATTTTTGTGTGTGTAGATATTTGCATTATTTACATGTGTATATGAAATAGGGATAGTTTGTGTTGACAGTGATTCTATTCTTGATTTAGAGTTAACCATTTGACTTCAATTTTGTACTCACAAGTCTCCTTTATGAGAGTCGGTGATTAAAAAGCATGGTCTGTAATAATTATTTTTTACTGCTGCATTTCAGATCAACTGGCATTGGTTAAAAAAGTAAAAATATGATATTTTGTTTAGAAGTGGGCACTATTATTATTGCAATATTATTATTAAAATTAGTTGCCACTGACAACAAACACACTTTGTGCAATGTAACAGGTTTATACTGTGTTTTGAGAAATAAATCGATATCAAGTCTTGGTGTAATGTTTTTGTCTCTCTTCATTACTTTTATATGGTTCTCATCATTTCAGTCAGTTAATAGACATTGAATTCTCAGAGTATAGCAGGTGATGAAATTGTTGTAGATTTTACAAGGACACATAGTGTCTGATGTCAGATCTTAATTATATGAAGGAGGATGAATAGAGTGTCAAACACCTGTTATATCTCAGGAGTACAGCTGAGATAGAATCAGTATTTTGAAATGAGTATCTATATAATCCATAAACTGCATTCATCAGGTCAGAGGTCACTCAAACATGGTAATAGTCAGATCTTGTATCCTGACCAAGGGTTCTACAACGAGTAACACTGAAGTAAAGCACTTTCTCTATGTGCTATGCTTGTTTATATCATTCATATCAAGTGTACAAGTATACTTTTTCAATGGGTTTATTTACAAGCCTAGCATGTGACCTTACTAATGTGGTCCATTAGTAAATGAAACAGTATACTTTTACACTTGATATGGATGCTATAAATGATTATGGTACATATATGTAGAAAATGCTTTACTTTGATGTTATGGGTTGTAATTACCCATGATTAACGTTTCACATGACGGTTTTCCCTAATTAGCCATTCAAGTGCTACAAACCTGACTTGTTGAGCCAGCAAGTTGGGTATAATAAACATTGTCTAAAACCCCACTAGCTTGGTTAATGGCTTCATGCCGTAATGACCTGTTCAGGTTGGCAGGCTTTGTCAAACTGTCTGTTTGCTGGCTTTACCACTAGGCTCACAAAGCCTGATCACCTTAACAGGCAAAACATTACTCATTACAAGTATATATAGATGTAAGTGAGTGGAAAAGTACGATAGAGAGTGGAAATCATCATAGCTACACACACACAAAATCAATCACACAAAAGTCACATTTATAGATTAATAATGCTTTAATATATTAGCACTTCATAATTACATTTCATTTATTCAACCATAATAATGCCCTGCCACTGGAAGTACATGTACACAAAACACATGTAAGGGATTCCTACCTATGTGATGTGCCTGTGTGATGATAATCCTTTTTAGGATGTTTACACAGTATAGAAGTAGAAGTAGAAGTATGGGAAGTGTATACATTACCAATGGTTCTACTTTGACCTATGAACTTTTGAATCTATAGCCCATAACTTACTAGGAGTTTGATTTCATGAAAAATGGAAATTTCAAGATGACAGTATGACTTTAAATAATGAGTGCTGAAAAAGAGTTGTTTTATCTATCAATCTTGATACATCACCCCTATTTATCTGTCATTTTGGAATAACCTACTAATGAAACAATAGGAATATACCAACTACTCTATCATATGGGGTGACATGGATGCAGAAGCTACATACTGTTTGTATCTATTATTCTCTAACAAGCACCATTTCTCAAAGAACACACATCAAGTTACAATATTTACATTGAATTAACATAACAAAGCATTGCTAAAACACAATACAATTAACATATATACCACAAGTTTGGCTGTCTGGCTGAATGAACCAAGACTAAAATTCATTTCCTGGTATTGAAAATCAAATTTCATGAAAATTATAACTTTTAATTAGAACCAATCATAGGTGATACTGTACTATTTAAAAATGGGGTCAGGGTATCCTTTTTATTTTTGCAATTTTCACAAAAGAAATATATAAAGGGATAAAACGAGAAATATCCATTAATTGTTTTGTTATAAAGTGCCTTAACTATACTACTTTTATTATTTTCTGTTGTACAGGAATCATCACCTCTGCTGTACTTTCTCTGGTTGTTGTTGTTGTTTATGTTTTTTTAAACATTTCATTGTACAGAACTTGAAGTCCATGTATTCAAATGGAACTTTACCAGTCAAACTATCACCACATGACCAACACCGTCTGCAACAAAACAAAACAGGAAATCTCTGTGAAGTTACAGTATATAGAAATACATTGATTATAACAATGGCATCATGTCAAAACAGGTTTAGTTATGTAAAATACCAGTATTACACAGACATTTATCTCATATCCTAATTTATCAAAGAATCTAGTTGTTCATTGCAAATTTGAAAAGGTCTTTTGAAAATGGGAAATTAAAAATGAGAAGTATGTGTATTCCTTCCTATCTAGTAAGAAAGAGGAAAACAATTATCACAGGTTTTTATTGGCAGCTTTTCTTTGTTTGTGCAATGCCTTTCAAAGTTGCCATTATGGTACAATACCAGTAATTATCTTGTTATCTACTATTTTGATATTATGACTCAGTATTGTCAGCCATTAAAATATATATCAATTGAAAAAAGTCAGGTATGTTCTGCTGGTTAGAAATCGATATTATAGTCACTGATAGCTACATGTACAGTAAAAGTCCAATCATCTGAACCTACGATTATCCAAAGTGTTCAGTCATCCTGACATACCTCATGTCCCTCAGTGTTTTCATTGTTAGTATTCAAGATCTATTTATTGTACACTGTAAGTAATATGTATGTGTCACGAGCTGCCTTTTTACAGCTCATGTCATGTTTTCATTAAACTTCAATTCTCTCAAAACGTTTTTAGATCAAATGATACATTCAACTCCTGCTATTTTACTCGCTTTATTTTAGAGTACATAATATTAACTGAAATGTTAGAAACTTCACACTCACAAAAGTTTATAATTACGAGTACTAAAACTGATCTATTTTGTTTGAACATGCCATAAATATAAATTTCATCTAAAGAAGTGTCCTGATATATTTTTTTCGTAATGGTTACAGATTTGTCTGTAAAGATACACAATGTCAAAGCATCCCCATGCATTAGCCAACCTGATGACACAATGCAATGTTCTACATGTTCTGTTATACATGAACATTTCAGATATCAACTCAACAGCTACTTTTAACTCACCTAATATCTTTATCTTCCATTTGCTGTACTAGTCTCCGTTCAGCAGCTAAAGCTCTTTTTTCTCTATCACTCAGTGAGGTAAACCACTGTTTTTCTCTTTCTTCCTCCTTTCTCTTCCTTTCATCAATTTTTTGTTCCTGGAACATACAAAGTACATGTTGAATGTTAGTGGTTCACTTCACTTTACTCTTGTACCATTATATTTTATGGCTGAGGAATTAGGGTTTTTTTTTTTGCCAATGTAGTTATGTGGACATGACTTAGAGAATGTCTATGGAGACACATCTCATATGCTTCCATATTCCTGTCAACTTAAAATTGTTAAAAACTCTGAAGAGCCTGGGTCTATATCCGTGGGCCCATTTTCATCTAGACTCAGTTTACCAAATTCATTACATAATGCATGTACACACTTGGCAAATCAACATAGACATGATATAATAGAACTGTTATCAGAGACTGGAGTGCATGGTTCAAAATTTCAAGTTCAATTGTGTGTTTAAAACAAAATTTACTTTGACAGAATGACAGGGGGTGGGGGTGGGTGGTTCATTGAGTACAGTTTATCTAGAGTAGTGTAAGAACCAACCCTGTCAATGTTTCATTTCTTGTTCACATGATTCTGTAAACATATTCCTATATTGATATATTACCTTCAGTTTTTCTTTCTTGGCTTTCTTTTTTTCCTTCTTTTTCTCTGCCATCTTTGCAGCTTTGTTTTCCTCCATCTCAGATGTCAGTGGACAAGGGATCTATCGAGTTTAGAAAGATAACCAAATGTCCATTATTTCAATGAATGACTTTAATATTTACTTTTGTTCTGTTTGATCTGTTCTTGAATAATGTCAGTTACCATCTTGTTTAAGCTACCGTTACAGTAGTACATTTTGGTTTCACTGGATTATATGACATGTAAATTAAAATCACTGAATATCTTTATACTTCTTGTGCATATTTGATTATCAATGAAAATGTGAGTGTTTTTTTCTGTTTTGTATAGTTATTTTTTTCTTGTCTACAATTTTTTCTTCTTCAAAAATATAAAACAGAAAATTTTGACCGCTAGCTGTGACTTCATTTGATGAAGGGTCACGAGGCCACCACAACTGGACATTTTGAATAATTGTCCAAAATATACATACATTTTTTTCCAGTCTTTCTAGTCAAAGATATTATAACTACATGGTGGTGTTCACATAGCCTTGCTCTATTTTCCTTATTCACCTCTAGAGGGCTCACTTTTTATCAGATCATATAAAATTTTCAGTTGAAATTCAATTTTTACCTGTGCTTTGGTGTAATCATATTTGTCAGGGAAGTCTGCCATAAATTTTCTAAATTCATTCCTAGTTGGTTTATCACATGCCATCACATAACTGGGCTTTCCATTCTTATCCCTGATTAAAGGAAAAAAAACACATTAAAATTAGTTCTTGTTACCCCATCATGATTCCACAATAAACAGTAAATGAATGGAAGGCATGTTGGGTATTAAAATTTTTATAGTTTCTTATACATCCAACCACAATTTTGGTAATGAAGGTCACTGATAACTGAGGCACACATTTCCCTCTTTCCATGACTAACAATACACTGATACAGGTTAAGATTTATCAGAATAGTTCATAATTATTAAAAAATGAAAATTTCAACACACTGAGTAAAAAATTTTCTTGGGAGTTCACTATCATCTTGTCAGTATCATCAAGGGTGTAATACAATGGGGTACTATTTAGAGACACATGACATGACATGACATGAGCTTGAGAGAAACAGTTAAGATCTTGATGCTGGCATCCCAGTTAAGAATATTGTGACTTGTACATTTTTGTTGTCAAACCAAATCAACACAGTTCTTTGAAGAGAGACAACACAGTTGCCTTGATCCCTACCTCATATAATCATGTTGCAGATTTCCTGATTTATTTGTGTGGAACTACCTACCTGATAGATGGATCAGCATCAGCCTCCAGTAGACTTCTAACTATCTTCCTCTGTCCAGCTTTGGCAGCTATGTGTAATAATGTCCTACCATCATTAGCAAAACTATCATTCAGAATTTCTACTTTACTCATAGAAATTGATGTCCCTGCATTCTGAATGTTGTTACTACAGTCAACTTCCGGTGTTACTTCATCACTTTCAGGTGTATTTTCAATAGTTTGTCCAACTGCTGAGGTGCCATCATTTTTATCTTCTGTGTTTAAGGAACTACTGTCAATTTGGGTAACTCTTGTTTCCGGCCCTTCTGCACCCATTGCTATATTATTGTCTACATTTCCTAGATTTTCTGATTTTGGTATTTGTTCTTTAGATAGAATGTTGAGATCTTTTGTAGAAGTGGTCTGCTCAGATTTGATTTCAGTGGTTGGGTTCATGATCTCAGTGGGTGGGTCCACCTCTGTGGGTGGATTGACCTTTGATATGCTAACTATTTCAGATTCTCCACTGTGTTCATCAGTTTTCTCACTACTGGTATTTGTTATTTTTAGCAGTATATTCTGTAACAGTTCTTCATCCCCTACTTTGCATGCTGTATAAAGATCATTTCTCAGTTGATAGAGTGCAGTACCTGTGACAAAACAACAAACATTAAATATTAACGAGATATCAACTAAATTTTTCCATGAATCTTTATGTAACTTGTAAAGCCTTCAAACTTAGACATGTTTCATCAACATAAGCTAAAGGAATAAACATAGTGGTTATACATATTTATGATCAATAAAATCATATTTTACATGATACAATCATATGATTAAACAACCATGCTTCACCACTACATCAATCAATTAATATATACAGCACACCATTGTCAACGGTTTTTACATTACCTGGCCTATGTTTTTCTTCTACTTGACTTTCTCCTTTTTCCTTAGCAGTGTTTTTCCTTTTCTTTCTTGGCTTTTTCTTCACCACTTCAAATTCTCTAAGGTGGAGTGTGCTTGATATGTGTTCTGAATATTCCAATGAGAGACTTGCCTCAGCGTCACTGTCTTCTTCAGATTCTGTTCAAATATAAATTGAACATTTATGATCTCTTTCAGTTCACTGTTCACTGATTGGCTATGTACTTGGGATCACTAGATGGAAGTATTTAGTTCATAAAACTTCTAATGAATCTCTTCAAATGACTGAACATGATTGACATCTTTCAAAACTACTCCCTATCCTTTCTAAAGAAACTATCCCAATACCAAATCCACAAGTTTGCAAAAATTCCCTTTGTGAATTGAAGTACACAATGGCCTATACTTGATTGTAGTCGTTATGCCCGTCTCATAATATGACCTCACTACTTTTTGCATGTCACTACTTTATTTGAAGAACAAAATAATGATATAATCTTGATATGCAGAAATGCATGAACAAGTGGTAGACTGAAAGACATCTCAAAGTATATGTCCCATATGAACTTACTTTCTGGCAAAAAACAATGTCATTCTAACGTAGCAATTACCTGAGTCTAACTGAACATTTCTAATTTCTTCAACTTGTTTTCTGTCAGATTCTTCTTTATCATCAGTTGTTGTCATGGTTACAATATCATTTGTTTTGATGTCTGGTACAAGGTTACTGGAAGACTTGGTAATGTTTCCTTCTGAGTTGTCCTGTGTATTGGCTAGGTCAATGACTTCAGTTTTAGGAACTTGAAGAGGTTCTGATTTACTTGTACTTTCTGCTGCACTAATTACCAATTTTTGCTTCGGACTCTTTTTTGAATTTCCCTTCTGCTTGGTTAATCTCCGGGGTATCAGTTTAGGTTTTGGTGACCATGGCAACAGGTCTGCAACATCTTCTTCATTACCATAGCATTCAATAGTAGCAAGCTCAATGTGAATTCTTTTAACTTCAGCAAATGTTGGTCTTCTTGTAGAGAAGGGAATAGTAATAATACGAGGATCTTTCTTGTCAAAGTGAGAATTCTTACCACTGAAGAATATAGCTTTGTTGAAGCTGGGAGCTCTGATAAAGATGTGATCACAAGATGACAGAGAGTCTTTCCATTCGTCAAGGAGGTTGTGGATATCTTGTATCAAGGCAGCTTCATTATATCTCCTAAGACTTGCACCAGCTGATCTGAAACATGGAACACAAAGAAGTCATGATTATGAAATATGAAGGAAGTTTTGGTTGCAATGAATGTTAAATTTAACTACAGTTGTCAAATATAACACAATCAAGTAGTTTTGGAACAACCAGTCACATGTCTATCAACTCTTATAAACTACCAATCATATTGACTCTTATAAACTACCAATCACATTGACTCTTATAAACTACCAATCATATTGACTCTTATAAACTACCAATCATATTGACTCTTATAAACTACCAATCATATCAACTCTTATAAACTACCAATCATATTGACTCTTATAAACTACCAATCATATTGACTCTTATAAACTACCAATCATATCAACTCTTATAAACTACCAATCATATTGGTATAAGCACATTACAAAGTTATTTAGACTTTGGTTGGTTGATGATAGTGTTTGCTGTATATGAACATTATTGAGTAAATTCATGTGTTACTTACTTTGGACCATGTCCACCTGATTGGTTATCTTTCATACCTTGGGATGTTCCTCTTTTAGCTCTTACTGTGTATCTATGGAATGTCTTGTGAACTAGTACCTTCTCTCTGAAGTAACAAAATAACACACTGTCTTTTAAAATGCGATGACACACAGCAACATGAATAATCCACACTACTGTGTTGGAGGGACGGGAGCATCATAAGGACAGAGTATGTCATGTTTTATCCAAATCAGAGTTAGCCAGGACATCAATAAAATACATGAATCATACATCAAATATTATCTACATACATGAAATTGGGCATCACAAGAGAGAGAGTACATCTTGTTGTTTTTATCCAAATCTGAGTTACCCAGTACATGAAAACACACTGTCAATCAAGTATTGCTTGAATCATTCTTAGGTAACTGTTTCTCACCTATTAAATATAGCACCTGCAAAATGGCCACCAGCTACCATCAACACACACCAGTTAAGCTGTTGTAGTAAGTTTCCAGTCTTGTAGATCAACTCATTCTGTGTGACAGGTGGATTCTAGGCAGGAAATGGAATAATCACAGAAGTAGTAAATGTACAGTAATATTTAATTTGTACACAGTATGCAGAACTTCATGACTCTGCATTTACACAGTACTTTGCATAGATAGGTTGTACAATAACTTTAAAATTGTATTCAAATATCTCTATTGGCATTCCAATGAGAATATATAACTTTGATAAATACCTTTTCCTCCATAGATCAGCTAATGTAAACTTGCAATGTAATGTGCACACTACAATATTGCAAGAAAAACATGATAAAATGCAAACTGTTTGCATTTCCTTACCTTTTTCCCATGGATAATACATCTATATACAGAGACAATTTGACCATCTTCATTCTTGAAGTAAATTTTGGGATATTTACGACCTCTTTGTAGTCTAGATTTGCTATCATCATCTGTTTCACTCTCTGAGGTTCCACTAGCTCCAGACAAAGGTTTGAGATATTTGGAGAATGCCTTTATTTTATGTGGTCTTGATGTTGGGGATAGATCTTCATCTTCATCACTCTCACTTTCACTGCTAGTATCACTACATGATATACTAGAAATATCACCTAGAAAACAACACGTTATAAATTATGACTTTATACAAAATACATTTTATGTCTGATGAAAAATGCAGTAGGTACTATCTGTGTCTTATTCTCTGATTAAGTTGTCAAAGCTACAAAGAGAACAACCTTCAACAAAATAATGAGATATGTTGTTATTTAATGTCAGCAAAAGCTAATTGGGGTTGATTGATGGAAACTATACTGTACATTTGACAATTCTCGTCAGCCAGAGCACACATTTCTGCTGCAGCAATGAAGCAGTGCATCTTGGATGGTGCCATAAAGAGGCTGTGGTTTACAGCAATGCGTTTGATAAGCTGGACACTACCTCTACCTGTTTGACATACACTGATACAGCCATAATTGTTAAAATAAATACATTCTATGGAGACATTTTTCTGCCTCTTATTAAATATGCAATGTTTATTATTAGTACCAGTAATTCCAATTTTCTCAATTATCTATGCAATGATTACCATCACTAACATGTTTCGATGAATATTAGATGCAGTGTACAAATAGAACATGTTTAAAGACACAATTTTAGATTTTGTAAGAACAATTAATATCTTTGTCACTTTGAGCTAATTATTTTTTCACTCAAGTGTATAAAGTTCACAATATATTAAATATTCCTGTGCACCATACCTGTTAGTTTACTTTCAAATTCTTCTTCTGAGACACTAGGAAGTCCAACTGCTTTCTGCCTGAGATTATACCTATGCCAGTCAAACTTATAGTGTTGTCTCTGGAAATGGGAAAAAATACAACCAAATTTTACATTGATTTGATCCTCATCAAATTTGTATTGGAATGGTTACAAAATTGCCAAGAACATTTTTCTGGAAATAGCATACTGGTCATTTGACTTTCTGTACCATCAAACTGGATCAAGTTTAGAGGTTTTTGATGATATCTTCTTGGGATCAGTCATTTGTGTTACTGTGTTAGAATATTGGGCCAGCTCTGAGGTAAGGTAATGTATTATATGGTTACTCAGATATCAAGTATAATTGCATACCTCACATGACAGTGATATTTGTGTAAAGTTATTTGGTAATTTTCACCACATGATAACAATGCTACAGTAGTAATTGTGATTCAATTGTAGTCTTATCAGTTGATGGTCTTATCGAGATCTTTCTTGATATTGTGTTATTTATATCACTCTACATATATATGTATTTTACTCCCGTCTCCAGCATAGATATTTTACATCTACAAGTTTATATATGCATATATTATATATAAAACAAACTCATAGTTTGTTTGTTTTCATTTTTTAACTATATACATCATAAAACAAAGTACAAGCAAACCACAAGACTAATACAGACAACCAGAAATATCTGCAAACTAATAGTTTATGTTTTATATTCAATTTGCTCACATCAATATCCTTGTTTGTTTTTCATGTGAGAGGACCACTGTGAAAGTAAGTTTTTTTTATATTTTTTTTTTATTTATTTTTTTACATTTTTTGTTTTATCCTTGGCAAAGGTATTAATGTTATATATTTTTAGTTTTTCCATGTAAATGTTTTATTTATGTTGTATTGCATATGTTTATTGTTTGTCACATACTGAATATTTGTTTGAAAAAAAATAAATCAACAACATTTATGTTGTAAAAGTTATCAGTGTGACACTGAAGTATAATATGATGACCTACCTGTTCTGTTCTTGTTGCAAACTGACAGTCACATGTTGAGCATGCCATCTTTTCTGACACCACATGTTCTTTCTTTGGTGAGGCTGGAAAAGAGCATAAACAGTATTTGTGCCATTCATATATACAACTATGATTAGTGTTAATATGAAATCATCTGACATCTACTCTGATGAATGAATTGAAACTGCAGAGGTGAATTAACAGAAATCTCTTTCTCCTACTTCACTGTCTGTCTGTCGGTCCCCCCCCCCTCTCTCTCTCTCTCTCTCTCTCTCTCTCTCTCTCTCTCTCTCTCTCTCTCTATTCAAATCTTACCTTCTACATCTGGTTTCTTCAGTTCGTTGACATTCTGGGAGGTCAGTTCCTGGAAATCTTCAGCACTGAGATTTGGTTGACATGACGCTAGACTAAGACCCTTTAACAATATCCTGGCTTTACCATCATAAAGTGCACATGTATAGTATTCTGGCAGTTCTCTCTTGTTGTGTTTGGTCTTGGCAGTTTCATTAGTCGCCAGCGAGATATCCGACACTGTTTCAATAATATTGTCACTAATCACAGTTTCTGCCATGATCTTGGAAATAAAAAGTTCTAAATTTGAGATACTATACAGCGCCCGTCCAAATACTAATGAGAAGATGTAAAACACCGAGTTGATTTTAAGGTACCGGTGAATACGAACAATTTATTTTTAGAATGGTGATTTCAAAATTGTTTGAAAGGCGACTTGATCAGATATTGCACAACATTTTGACATCGATTACCATACGGCTCCCGTCTAACCACAGGACAGTTCTGAAGTGAAGATGAAATTCAATATTTGATACATCCCAACGCCACGTATCAAATTACATATTAATTAATGTTTTAAATTATAAAATAGAGCGTCAGAAGAGAAATTTCACCGACTTTCAAGTTTCGACGTCTGCTTCTCAGCTCCGGTAGACAGCATAACCTTTGACCTTGTCTCTATTCTGATTATGGTGGCGCTGTTCCATTTGCCATTACACATGGACAACATTTTGTACAACCATTAACCATAGACCCACCTATGGTAAAACTAAAGTGTTACATTAATATGTATATTTGTGCAGTATGTCCTGAAAGCTGCCCATAGATCAAAGAAAATAACGTAGTCATGGTACTAATGTATATGTACACAATGTATGTGTGGCAATTTCTCAGCACAAAATGGGTACATTTATAAAAAATTGGGACAAAATTACCCATATCCTATATGTCATGCATCACTGTGTATTCCTAATATATCTATGGGTTCTACAAAACTATGGCTCATTTCAGCTGAAAGATTTATAACTCCATGTGATATATGAAAAGTTGGCACCAGAATTAGTTCCAAAGATCCAATCATTGGAAACTGATTCTGATTCCGATGCCAATTTTTACAGACATGCTCAAATGTTGTAGAGGCTCTGGGTATTGGTGATCGTTAACATACTTGTGAATTTCCTATGTAATAAATATTTGGCCTTGCTATGAAATAGCAACTTCATGAGCACCTGGAGCTCTGGGTGAATACTTTAAAACTAAAATGGCACAACTCACAGACAAGACACACATTTGTAATTCAGTTCTCACTTTATTTACAAAGCACACTCCTTAGCTACAAACTTTACTTTGTCATTTCAGTGATAATAGATGGTGTACTGTCTTCCTATATTTGAGTTGAACATTCATAAAGATTATGTCAGCGCTACTGCTGCTACCAGTAGAAAATCACTGGCTTTGTTTGATGCAACTGAAATCATTGTGTTCTTGAAAACTGTGTCTGCAATACTTATTGACAGAGACTGTGACTGAAAGATACAACATTTAAAATCTGCAATATTTGGTCATCTGTGGTTGTTATCCAAGTTAATGTAGTCTTATGTTGTCATTTTCAACATCATATATGACTCTTCACTCCACAATAGACATGCTACAGATGAAAGCTTTGTTAGATAGCTGTACTTATGCTGTGATGAATATACTCGACTCTCTCTCATTTCAATATATAAAATTCTATGCATTCAAAGTCTTCAGGACTATGGAGTCCCTGAATCAATTTCTGCTCTGCTAGTCAATTTACAATCCAGTGTAACAAGTCCATTGTCTATTCACTCAATCTTCAAATCCCTTTACAATGCAATAATATTATGCAAATATGAATGTGCAACTGTAAAAACTGTCAAACAAAACTAAACTCGATTTACACTCATTTTAAAAATTACTTGAAAATTGTGCTACCATCTCGTTCGTTGTATCCTTTGGCATACTTCATACCAGGAAGCTGTCAACAAATAAGACACTGTGTCAGTATATCAGTAAAGATGATGCTGATTGGTTAAAATGACTCCAAACTCTATATACATCTAACTCTCTACCAATAAAAAATGATGTCATGCATGGTACAGATGAAAAATAAAAATAGCACCAATGGCATTGTAGCACAACTGTAAAGTTTGCTGTAATTTTAAACAAGTGTTTATTCTCTTTCAATCTGCTCTTATTGTCACCCATGCAATATGCACCATCATTTTAATATTGCTATGTGCAGTTTCTTAGTTGCTGGCTGTTCTATGGGGTGGCTATGGTTGCTAAGGCCAGATGTGTCAGTATGTTTTGAACAACATCTGCAGAATAACACCTCCAGAAACATACCCATGAAATTTCTGCTCCATTCCCCTGGTAATTTTTGCAATATAAATTTTTGACCAAAATTGAAGTTTTTAGACCTTATTTGTATAATTATCAATGATGGGATCATCATGTTGTGAATATTTCTTCATCTACACTTCCCCCCAGACATGTTCCCATTGAATTTCCTTTGAACAGTTTTCCGTCTACACACCATAGGTAATGTTCTCACCAAATACCAAGGCAACTGGTCTAGCGGTTTTTGACTTTAAGTCACTTTGACAGACACACATACACATGAATGCATGCGCGTGCGCACACGCACACGCATGCACACACACACGCACACTCACACACACACGCACACATACATGTACTGGATTACCTATTGTCTAGACTTACATCGGTATATTCATTCTTGATATCATCAAATTCCAGTGCATCAAAGGTGAGTTCCGGCAGAAATTTTGGGATTGATAAACATTTGCCAACTTTAAACTTGTCAGTTACACTGTGAAATGACAGACAACATAAAAATTGTATTAAAGGTAAAGGAGTTACGACATGACATACACATACGTTATGTACTGTCCTGGTATGTTCAGAAGACAACTTGTTTATATCTATAGCCTTGATTTCTAGATTAACAATGAGATTCTCATGGGATGATGATGATCAATTTTGGTGTGGATCAGTTGCATGTTTCTTATTTCAGATCCAAACTGTCAACTTTCATGTTAGGATCAGATTCAGTTTTTGTTTCATAGTTAAAGTTAGATTCAGTCTATGTTGAGATTATCAGTAAATTGGATTACGTTGCTGGTGGCAGAGGGAGTAAAACCCTTGGTCAAGGTTTGATTAAAATACCATGCTGTAAGAACACTGTCTTCTAGTTGGACTACCAAACAACGTAGCTTTTCCTTGACAATTCATTTTCCTTCTGAATCTATGGGGGCAGCCTTCAACAGAGTGAGACAGGGTAATAAAATTTATGAACTATTCAGTGACTGAGTATAAATGAAGATTGGGTTTTAGAATAGGATTCAATTTTGTTTCAGATTTGGATGAATAATTTATTAACATTTTGATTCTGTTGAGTTCTCACAACTCAAATACTCACAAGACTCTGATATGATGCAAACTAACATCGTCGTGCTCTTTCCAGGCTACCTTGTCAAATTTCAGCAGGTCAATATCTTCAATAATCTGTAGGAACAATTTAGATGCATAATCAAATTCATACAAAATACACAATAAACTTTTACTTTGTCAAGTTACACACTTCAATACACAACTATAGCTAGAATAAAGTGCAGCATGAAATGGTGACATTTGATTAATTGTATTTCAAGTATACAATAAGTGAAAGTTAAACCCTCTCAATCAATTATCAAGTTTACATTTGCTGTGAGATTGATACCACAACTTCTTGCTACCATAAGTGTGAAGAACAAGTAAATATCTACTCTAGTATTATCCGTGACATTGAATCTCAAGATCTCTCTTTACATCTAGCTAAGCCCAGTGAGGTCCCAAGATGAAATTTCAAATTCAAACGAAGCCACCAACAGTCATTAACATCATGTCTTTGTTAATCAATCACAGAATTCTGCCCTATACTAAGTTAGTGTCTACTGGGGCAGCTAATGCAATGTCCAAATGTGGTGTATTTGTCAGTTTAGGATGCAACTTATACACTGTTTACATAATTTCAATACTCATTTGCATTAACAACTTTTGGTTCATGATTTCTCATTAAGCTAGATGGAGTGAAGAGATAATTCAATACTGTTTATACACACATAGATCTAGAGAAGTAAATACCGTACAGCTGTGAAATATCATTTTATTATGACTTGGTGGTTTTGCTAATAGAAACCACAAACATGAGGATATTTGGTAAAAAATACAGACTTGGCTTTACACTTGGCAGACATTTTTATGGGAACTCTAGTGACTTGTCTGGAGAACTCAAACATGTCAACCATTCTCATGATGCAGTTATTCATTTGTTTATTCACTTCTTTGAGTAAGTTTGGTTTAACAAGATTGTTGTCAGATGTACTTTAGTACTGTAGAGTTTAACAATAACTGTCATAACCTTTATATCGTTGATAAATTCAAAACCCTGTTTCTCATAACAACACTATTCAATGCTAGAATAAGAAATGATTTGGATACATACATTTTCAACATCACCAAAGTTGGTCCAGTCATACTGTAGGATTTCAGAAGTCTCACTCATTTGAGGGAGGAACTTTGTCTTGTAGGCATCATCCAGAGATTCTAAGTATTTGTTTTCAATGTTTTGTTCAAATGGCTAAACAGAAAGAAAAAGATTTCAATTAGTTTGTGATATTCAAAGATCTAGCTACACTACTACAAGTTTTTTCATACATGTGAATATAGTTTCACATAGTCTAGTTCCTATACAGTATCGTTACGATTTACACCTCCACTCACAGATTTAGTTAGAGGTATCCAGATTAAGTTTCACAGTAAACATTGTGAGACAAACCACATGTCATCAATTATATATATATGTATTTACCATGACTCAGGGCAATCACTGAGTTCAAACTGTTTTAGGAGATTCAACATAGGAAAGGACAAAGGTATGACTGCATACAATTATCAAACAACTTGAAAGGTGTCGAGGCTCATGCCAGCTGTAACAAACTGAACTCAAATACTTGTTACTTACTTTTCCTCTTTGTTTAATTCTCTTCTGTATGACATCAATTGGAGCATCCAGATAAATACACAGGTGTGGTGGTATAAAGCGATACAGACTAATGCCTTTGATTTCATCATAATAGTCATAACCTGAAGTCAGAGAAAAGGGAAACACACTCAGCTGTTACAAGAGGTCAGAGGTTATTTATATATCTTTACACACCAAAGATACAGGATAATGAGTCAAAGGAATCCCTGGTGGTATTGTGGTGAATTTCATGTAGTGAGAGTTGCCTGTACTTACACATTTTGACGACTTTTCAGTCTGAAATTATCAAAAATATCCACTCTTTTTATGAGATAGTGTTGCAAAAGAAGGTATACAAATACTACCATTCTGGCAGATCATTCCATGATTCTGGCAGATCATTCCTAGATTCTGACAGACATACTACGATTCTGGCAGATCATTCCTAGATTCTGACAGATCATTCCTAGATTCTGACAGATCATTCCTAGATTCTGACAGATCATACCACGATTCTGGCAGATTATACCTAGATTCTGACAGATCATACCACGATTCTGACAGATCATTCCTAGATTCTGACAGACATACTACGATTCTGGCAGATTATACCACGACTCGGACAGATTTCAAGATATATTCAGAGAAAACGGTATGATTATGCAAATGTTAATCAGCTGTAGCACAGTGGAGGACACCACAATATACTTACACTGATTCCTGATAAGTCCTGCCTTCATGATTGCTTCTAGAAATACAAAGTCACTATACACTGACCTATCCATGATTACGCCTTGACCTGAAACAATCAAAATAATACACAATGATTACTCTAATCCTACCTTTAAAGAGATACAAACTGAGTTTATAAGCTTTTCACTCCAGATAAAATGCTTACATAAAACCTTGATTAACCATTGTAGTATAACATTAATGTTGCTGGATACTTCTAGTACGGTAGTACTCTTCTGGTGTTGTTAGAACCATAACTGAGTTGATTGCACAGGAGTTTCCACAAAAGTTTTTATATGTATAATAAATTATGTCATTTATAAGCATGTTTGATTATACTCAGTTGCGAGTGATGGTTAAGTATGCTTCAGTATTGAAGTAGAATAACGTGAGTAACTTTTAGACATAGAAAAAATGATGCCCCAAAACATATAATCTCAGCTTGTGCCCCTTTAATACTACATACTTACAATTCAAGCATCATGTCTCAAATGCATTTTTATTCACCTCATATCATTGTGTGATCATAATTAGATACCACAACACAATGCAACACAATGGCATGCCAACCACACCACACCCCACCCCACCACACCACCACACTACACAACATACAATAATCTTACCTGTTGATAGTATGTGTTCCAGGGCATCACCATACTGTTGAAATCGTATCACGTACAAGACCATCTGAAGTCGGAAGGTGTGTCCATCCTTGGCTTTGGGGTCATTGTAGAACTTTTCTAATGTCACATTACCTGTTTGAAATAAATCAGTCATGTTTATACCAGTACATGTATGTATAATTCCAAAAATGAAATATACATTCATCTGAATTATAATGAATGTACATTTGATTTACATGTAGTAGTTTTTAAATCAGTTTCCTAGTAGTAAACCTTTTCCACTTTACTCACTACATCTGTGAAAGGGATAACTCAGTCTGGCTTTATTATCACTGATGCTAAGAGATCACGGTACATTCTTATTATACTCATACCATCGCTGCCTATCCCAATCTACTATGAAATTCATTAACCAAAATCTTGAGTTAGAAACTGTAATGACTTCCCTGCATTTCAACAAGTTGTGGAAAACTATACAATAATACTGAAGTTGTGTATAACATTATTTTGAATGTACACAAGGTGAGAAGAAATAGTGTTGCCATTGCATAAGTAATGCTATGCATTTCTACAGATGTGGGAGGAAGAAAGGTGATCAAACTTTATAACTTTATGTTCAACAGATTCCAGTTGCGAAGGTATAGTGAATTCCAGAATGATTAGAAGAATTTGAATGAGAGTGAAAATGATGCAAACAGACACAAAGGTGTATCAACTTACATGTATACTTTGGATCCAATGGTTCTCCATAGCCATCCCGTCTGTCAAAATAATGAAGATCTGGTTCTCCTATATAATGCATGCCTAATTTCTCAGCTAGTTTGGTACCAAGTGTAGTTTTCCCTACTGCAATATTCCCGTCAATGGTGATGATTTTACTCCTTTCATTAAATTTCTTTAGTGTCCTTTCACCCATCAGGTAGTTGAGTCCATTATACCTCCATAATGCCTGGCAAGATGTCTGCAAACCTCTCTATAAAAAATGAAACTATTTTACATTATTTTTAATCTGGGTTTTAGCAACTACATTTGTACGTAGCTTGTGTCTGATCTGGTTTTCTCACTGTCTTTTCTACCTACCTACCTAACTAACATATATATATATATATGATGTGAGTGGTTGCTATGGTATGACTGCATCATAGTATAGAAGTTTTATACCCGACTACACAAAATGTAGCATATTCATTGATACAGCCACCAGTGAAAATTATCTGTACAATTCATTCTACAGGAGATCAGCTTTCTTATTATTTTTAAAACCATGGCTAGCATTGCTGAAGTGGGCGGGGGAAGAAACTGTGTTCTTGTACTGCCTCCTGTCTCATTACACCACAAGTTACATACGCTCAGATGTTGAAATTTGTCAATACATGTATGTAATATGTACATTTGTATATCAAATGGTAAGACACTGAAGCTATACATGTGTCACAATAAAACTTCACTGTGTAATCATTGCTGTAGTACAGTTTTAACTGTAGCAACCATTGTTGACAGTAGAAACAACATCATTATTGTGTGTGTGTGTTGTAGATTATGTCAGCATACTATTATATTGAAAGCCACAGATACATGTAGCATTGTAAAGATGATCATAATGCCATTTTTATAATCATCTCACCCTTGAGCTCTTGCTACAGCATGTACAACTTGTAATTCTTCATATTATGATAGAGTAATTCTAGTAACACTAACAGGACACTTGGTTTGCATTTGCATTATCCTTATCTTACTGGATTATGGATAATGGAACAGTTGCATATTTGAAAAGGAAAATGTTCATCTATAACTTTATAAATTTCCAAAAAGCTGACAAACGTTACTGCAATTGTCCTTTGCTAACTTCTTCCGTCTAGTCTAGGAGTCATTCCCTTGAAGGTACTACAACTTGAAGTACAATCCATCAAGTAAAACTAAAAACTAAAAAAAGCATGAACGTATTCAACAATACTGTGGTGAAATTCATGGGACCATGGGACAGCATGATAGAATCTCGTCGAATGCATCATTGAATATTTTTTCAGGTTTGCTGTCCATAGTTATTTCAAACATTTCTCAAATATTCGTTGGAAGTACGGAGATATAGACATCACATGAATTGATACATGTCGAACTTCCATGTCCACTCACTCACCGTTCCACTAGCAGCCATTTTGCAGCCATCGCCGACTGAGCTCGACCTGAGTACACCAACCATGAGGCTCCTTCTGGCCCAAAAGTTGAACCTGCCAACCAATAAGGCCATGTTGACAGTGTTTTAAATAAGCGGGCTTACAAGCGATACAATATTACGGCCCTATTTTATGTTTTCCGCTGCCGACTGACGGAGGGTTCACCAAAGGACAACCGTACGTTTAGGACAGCGCCACCAATCGATAAGGGTTAATACCGAGTATTAGTTTGAGATTTAATTTCTCAAATACGGTTTCAAGATGCCGATTTCAATAATGATTAAATTTTGCCTGGAGGGTATGCAAAATATACGTTTGGAACTTTATGACCGGTCAATTTTAATTATAATGAATACATAGCAAGACTATGAACGACAGTACCCACCCCAAACTAAAATATACTTAATATGTGTAGGTGTAAAGGCTCCGGCTTGGGCAATTTGAAACTTTAGAATCTTTTCAGTAACATTTGGCGGGAAATTATATAATGCATACATTAGGTTTATCACGTACTTTCACTCACAAAGTGACCTGCGCACAGAAGTCACAGTAGCCTGATTAGATGTACCACTGTAATCACCGATAGTGTAGAAGTGTAAGTACGTGAGTGAATGACGGGGAAACAATAGATCAGCGATGGCAGACGTAACGGAGATAGAGCCTACGAAGCAATCGGTAAGTTATTTTTTATGAACTCACGATGCAAGTTTTTACACATTGTAAAAAGTTCAGATCAGTTGTGCGCGCATCATGCCAATGCATTAACAAAATCCATAGCCTAGGATGTCAGTCGTCTTGTCAAGCACAGTGACAGTAGTCAGTAGTGCCTACACATTATTTACATACGTACGTGTGGAGATACATGTGTGTGAAAGTTTGTTTAGATTTTAACATGTAGAATACAACAACCAAACACCTGTTAGTAATTTACATATTATGATTTGAAATTAATAGTTTATTAGTCCACAAAATCATTTTTTTCACTGTCCCCATTACCTAACATCATTATATATAGTATGTTTTTGTCCACTATTCTTATCAATATATAAAAGCTATTGATTCGTTATGTATATATACAATACACATATTTTCATTTGTGTGGAGATACATGTGTGAAAGTTTGTTTAGATTTTAATTAGTAAAACAAAAAACACATACAAATCAATGTACAAACACTTACTCTATAGTATATAAGTCAGCTCAACGATTCAATTGTAAATATCAATACATGAATTTCAATGTGTATTTCTGAGTCATGCTATGTATATCACTATATATAGTCATGGAAGTATAACGTGGGTTATACTTCCATGATCTAGTCTACTGTCATATTATGGGTGTATTATGGAAGAGATTCATGGTATAGTGTACATTATTCACAGAAACTCAGGTATAGTGGTCTGAGATAGAAAGCATCTGACTCAGCTAGTGTTAATGTTTGTCATCACACAGACCACAGACAAGAAACTGTGCACAGACTCATTAGAGATAGCAGCTTAGTGTTTGTAATATGCCCCCTGGGTATTAGTAATCAAGGGTTCAGACACAACCTATTGTTGTTGTATGTGGTAGATAGCACAAGTGGGTCAACAGTGACAAACAAGTCCTCTTTTGTGCAAACTTACATGTAATCACCCTGTGATCAAGAAAGTGTAAACATTGCAAGGCAAAAAAACAGTACACTGCAAGTTTATGGAACTAGTTTTCAGGATGCCTCCCTACTGAGACTATAATAGATTAATATATAAACCACTGTCACTTGTTTCAACATGTCGTCACAGTAGTTTTAGTTGTATCGTGGTAAACCGAGCAGAGTAAAGTCAATGGAATGTGAAATGTAATAGCTTTCAATGGAACACTTCTAAAATATCAAAAATAATAAAAGAATCAATGAATTTGTTTGATATTTGTTACTGTACTAATTTGAAATGAAGTTCAATTTTGTTCTGTCAATATTGAATATGAACAATTCTATTAAAGTTTAAAAATGTCCAAAACTGTTAGCACAAAATTCTGTACATTGGTAAGATTTGCCTGAGTAAGGTGTGAAAAAGAAAAATTCTGTTGTTCGATTACATTCAATTTTAAAATAGGTGAGGCAGTTTGATTTTTTATTTTATTTTTTTCAATTGTGAGTGTCTAGTTTTCCATTGTTTTCCAAATGGTCTCTGTGTTGTTTATTTCTTCCTATCAGATGTACAGTTATTAGAGCTTGGAATAATTTTTATGATATTGTCTTTTTTAAGTTGGTGTCAGTTTCTGCATGCACTATTTCTTGCGAGACTTCACGATTTTCGCAATTTTATTATTATTTTTAATATAAAAAGTTTAGGGTCGGCGTGAAAATCTAGGTGGGGTTGGGTAATCGGAACCAAACAACTTGGCCTAATCAAGGAGCTGTTTGTATCTGAGACAGTGAGAGTACAAATCAGACTGAATTGTGGGATAATCTCTTTCCTTTGTATTTTTGAAGGGTATTCATTTGCCTGTCTTAACTGGCTTCAACACTGTCTTTTTTTTAACATTCTGCTTTTATGAGTTGTTAAATTTAACCATAGACTGTTTGATTTAACTGTTAACTTATATAACATGTATTATCATATTATGGATCAATAGACAATGAATATATCAATATAACAGTGGAAAATGTGCTATCAGCAAACTAATACACAAATAAAACTATTGTTATTGCATATGGTAGATTACACATAATGATGCCTTGGTTGTATGGAATAGCTATAATCACCCTGTAGTCAAAATAGTGTAAAGACTGAATGAGGTTGAATATGCTGGCAGTTGAGAAGAAGTTGTTCTAAAAATACAACCCTGAAACAAATATAATAGAATGTAATTCCCTTCATAACTCTCAGTTTATATCAAATAACATGTTATATATTAAGTATTTTGTTTGTTCATTTGTTTTTCAGGGAGAAGTTGATGAGATGGATACAGAGAAGAGAGGAAATCGAAAACAAGTAGCTTCATGTAAGCCAGACCACTTAGACTTAATGTATACTATATATGATGAACCACCATGGTATTTATCATGTCTACTGGGTCTACAGGTAAGATAGTTGTATTTTATGTGATAGCTGGTAACTATTGTAGTGAGTTTATGATTTAGAGTACTTGCAATTTATGAACTATAGTGATGCTAGTATTGTATCTTTAGGTACAGTGGTTGATTTGTGTCACTCTAAATTTAGGTACTGATAGCCTCTTCCCAGACATAAAGTATGTGAATTTGAGTACTTGCAATTCTTCCACAAAATTACATGGAGATATCGTTATATAGAATCTGTGGGTGATTTGCATCGATGGATTTGTGTACCTACTCTCCCTCACAGAATGTTCACTGGCTTTGCTGAAGTTTTAAAACTTACAAATTACAAACAAGATGGGCAGTCCTTTTGCTACTAAGGTTGGGAAACCATGGTAACAGTCAAGGATGAAAGGGGTAAAAGTTACATAGTTTCCCATACAATCTACTATCAATTTGTTTGGGAACCCAGGTAAATTACTAGGGAACCCAACTTATTTTACTCGATCACCTACAATTGTGAATCTCCCAGTCTGAAGCTAAGAATTCAGAAAATGTTCTAAGACTTGTACTTCACTTTCATGATGCCTTCTCATGGTTACACACAACAAACTGTCACAGTGACAGAACTGGTTTAACCAGCAAAATTGTAAACTCACAATGACAGTTTTGTCACTGGAAAGCTGTAATGGGAGTATTGTTTTTTCCGATCAGACAACCAACAATATGTTCACTGAAAATTGTTGAAATACCAATGATTAGACATTGTACATGTAAGTAGGGGTCGATTGTATCAAGAAGTAGTACCTCAGGTTGAAATTGTGATCTCATTGGGGTTGCTGATTTTAGACTAGACACAAAAATCAATTGAATTGGATTGATTTTACAATATTATATGTACAGGTAGACAAATTAATATGTTTACTGACTGGTAATTCAATACTGTTCAATGTGTACAATATTACAAATAACTCATACGTATTTAAACCAAAAAACTGTTTTAAAAAATGCTCCAGTTGCAGCTACTATTGCAGCTTTTAAAAATATAAAATTTCAAAAATAAAAAGTACCTTCACTTTCTACAGGCTTCAATACATGTTTGAATGATTGGAATGTAAAATTCTTAAATTCTCATGTCAAAATGAATAACTTTGTCAATTTTTACAGCACTATCTGACTATGTTTGGTGCTACCATGGCATTACCCCTTATTCTGGCTATACCTCTGTGTGTTGAAGACAATACTCTTGTCAAGAGTGAACTCATGGGGACTATCTTCTTTGTCTCTGGTTTGTCAACTCTCCTTCAGTCCACCTTTGGATGCAGGTAATTTAATAATGATAAATTTATAAAGAAGATTTAGAGCTAGAGGGCACCTAATTTCTGCTAGCAGACTGTGAGGCACAGAAGGAAATGGAAAGAAATTTACTGTATGGTAATTAGAGGAAAAGTGGATTCACAGATGCTGGATACAGTTCACCTTTGACAATTGTTAAAGTGGCCATATGGATGAGGATTGTGCATTTATTTGGATTATTGATGTATAAAACAATTTTATCATGGCTTCCTACTTGGAAAATCAATGTGAAACAACATTAATAAAGTTTGTCTTTGTAACTTAATGCAGAGCAAAAAGCTAAAAAAAAAATGTAAAAAGTTTGTTATTGTACATACAATAAACTTTGTAGCATTCATTTATTGCCACCATTGTCACATAGAAATAAATTTGTGTGTGTTCTACGAAGACTTGTATCAAATTAAAAACACTAAATGTTTTATTATATCTGTAGTGTAGGAAACTTTCAGAACTCATGGAAAGTTAAAAAAGAAGAAACAATACAATATTGTATTATACATTTTAATGGTAAACTACCGAAGAAAAAAATATGGACAAAGATTCAATGACTTGTTGGAATGCAGAACTTAACTTTTTACATGCTGTTCATAGTAAAGTCATTTGCTGTATCACACAAGATTTGTACTGTATTGAGGACATGTATCATTTCTTAGCAATTTGTCCGCATTATAAGGACCTTCGAAATGAATTGTTACCATGGTGGTTTTGGTTAAACCCTTCCTATGATAAGTTCATTTCACTTTTGAATTCAGATAATATAACTTGTTTAAATAACTCATTTATTTATTTTGCAAGGAAAATTAGAGAGGGAATCTCCCTCTATGAACTGAAATGTTTGTAACATTGTTTGCTCTTTGGGCCTGTGGCTTTGCTGTTCTGAAATATATTGAATTGAAAAAGTCATTTGCAATAGGATAGTTATATACAATGTAGATTTACATTAGTGGTACTGCACTGACAACTTTCATGTAAAACGTTGATGTAAATATTGGTATCATTTTTGTAATTTATCCCAACAGACTACCCATTGTACAAGGTGGGACATACACTTTCTTGGTGCCAACATTTGCCATTTTGAGTCTTGAGAAGTACAGATGTCCAGCAAAGATTCCAACTGGTAACACAACAGCAGCACTTGAAATACCAGTAGATGCAATCAATGCAACAACTTCACTGCTGACAACTGCAGCTTCCTACATTGTCAATTCAACGAATCCTACAGACATAAATAATGATTTCACTGTTGGTTTTAGTGGTTTAGCACTTGCCAATACTGATCCTATTAACTGGAAAGATCGTATGAGAGAGGTTGGTATGGATGTTATGGCTATGATAAGGTTATAGCCCATACATGAAATATCTTGTCAATAAATCTTTCTAATTAAGCCATACATCACACATACCCCAAATAGTATTTGCATGAGTGCTTACAGTGTTATCTACACCTGTACTTTCATGAGCATAGCAAGTAAAAGTGCATCTGAAAACACTGCAAGTACTCATGCAAATACCCTGAGTACGCCACACTTGCACTCACATGTCATGGGGTTCTGTTATTAGTACAATATGTTTATCTGAAACAGCAATTTCCATAAAATGATGCAGTGCAATCATGCAATTTTGTGTGTCGCAAAAGATCATGTCCTCATTTGCATATCATTTGCATGCATGTGTGCAGTAATGTTTTCAGTATTGCACTGCAGTGAAAATACCAATAGACTAAGTATATGCACACACCAGTGTAAGTAATCACTGGTACATGATTGTGTAAAAAGATGTATGCTAACTTGCTAAAACCATATGATAAGTTTATGCTTTGTATTATGCAGATACAAGGAGCCATTATGGTGTCATCATTAGTACAAGTAGTTATTGGTTTCAGTGGATTGATGGGTGTTTTACTGAAGTATATTGGTCCACTGTCAATCACACCTACCATTGCCCTGGTTGGCTTTTCATTGTTTGATGTCGCTGGAAACTTTGCTGGTAAACACTGGGGAATCTGCTGCATGTAAGAACATCTCATCATATTGTCTTGCTTTGTTTAACTTGTTTCCTGTGGATCAAAGAATGAATCCTTTCAAATACAGACATTGAACAATAGATGCAGTGAATGAATACTTGTATTTTCCTTGTTTGGCTCAGCTTATACATTGTTACATATACTAAGGTAGTAGATTTGTGAATTCAATATACATTTGATAAGAATGATATGTAAAGTAGTTTGACAGAGTTCAATGGATTTAGTTAAAAAAAGATTCAACAATGAATCAAGTTGGGAAAGTGTTTTTATATTATTTGTACATACATGTTTTTGTAGTCAGAGTGGATATCTGTCAGACCTTTTGATAAGAAAGAACTATAGACAGACATTTTTTTACATTGAAATTTAGTTTTACTTCCAAACCAGAGTGACTATAGAGTTTCAATTGGACAGCATAATGTTACTACCAAACCAGAGTGACTATAGAGTTTCAATTAGGTGGCATGACATGTTCGTCTCACACTTTTTTGTTACAAATTACAAAAAAAAAATGAATAGTCACTGATAACAAGCGTGAACATGAAATGTTACATTTTATCTCACTGTGAACACAAACACTTTTATGTTTTGAATCTTCCTTGCCTCACCCAACAGTAATGTTGATTTGTGTTCACAGTGAGATAAAATGTATCATTTTATATGCTTGCATGTTATCAGTGTCTGTATTTTGTTTTATGTGATTTGGAACTAGAAAAAAGTTTGTGTGAGACGTATAAAACATTGTACTGCCAAATTAAATGCTATAGTCAGTCTGGTTTTGTTAGTACCAGTGGTTCTATCACACTAATGAAACAGTGATGGAAATGATAGAATTGCAATGTTATATGTCATAAGCCAGTGAGCATAGAAAACAAAGCAAAGGACAGAAATTCATTTTAAGTTACAAATTGTGAAGAAATCATCTTTTAGTCACAATTCTCTAGAAACATTTATGATAATAACAATAATAGCACTTGTAAAGTGCCATATATCCTACAAGTTGATAGGAGCTGAACACTACAAAAGCGATAAAAACTATTAGTGGAAAAAACACTGAAAGAATCACAAAAGTCACTGACAATAAAAGTCCCATGTAATAAAAGTCACTAATGATAAATGTCAGATATTTTGAATGGTGACATTTAAAATAGTCAAAGAGAAAACATACTTTTATAAAAGTGGCAAAAAATTAATAAACAACAGAGTGAAAAAAAGGTTATATTTAAATATACAAAATGTATTAACACACAAAACTGTTACATAAGGACATATAATTTCTGAACAAAAGTCATTTGTGTTAGATCATATTATGTACATCAACATGAAATGTCTATTATTAATACTGGTAGTATTGTAAACCATTTATCAATCTTTGTACTTCTGTTGACAGGACAATTTTTCTGATTGTACTGTTTTCTCAGTACATGAAAAATGTGAATGTGCCATCACCAGTGTATACAAGAAGTAAAGGCTTGCATATTTCATGGTGGCCTCTGTTCAAGTTATTTCCAGTAAGTACTTCTTCTGACGTCCTCCCTGATACCATATACTATTAGTATTACTACTGTTCTGATTGACCTCTGACATCTTAATGACCTCTGACCTGACATACTTACTGATACCATACTATTACTACTGTTCTGAATGACCTTTGACATCAGAAGTAACAGCAATTTACAATGTAAATCACAAAACCTGAACCAAAGCAGTAGCTGGCTTGATAGAAGTGCTACTTTCTATTGTCTGGCTCAACAAAATTCCTACCAAAGAGATATTTGTCGAGCAACACAAATAAAATGTCGCAATGTCAGTAAGAATTTTGTTGAGCCAGACAATAAAATGTAGCACTATTGGTAAGATTTTGTTGAACCAGGTGATAAAATGTAGCAGTGAAGTAAGCTTTGTCGAACCAAATGACATTTTGTTTCAGGTTTCATGATTTCAATTGTAGATTACATCCCAGTGTTCATACAACTATCGATATTTGTAACTTTTTGAGCTATATGTATATAGGTACAGATGAAAAGAGGCCTAAATAAAAGCAGTTAAAACTAGATTGTAGATGTCAGTTTTATTTCCCAGGTAGTTGCTAAAATAGAACTGGCCCTCACTTGTTGAAAGTGCCAGAAAAAAAAATCATCATATTATAATGGTAAAATAAAGAAAGCTAAGTGTCATTTGAACCAAACTAAAGTTTTCATTTTATCTTTGTTCATGCTTTGTCAACAATATTTCAACATGATATGTTTACGTCGTGAGCATCTAATCAAAAAGTGCAAGTGAGAATAAATGTTCATGGATTCAAGCAAGTATGTCACAAAATAGTAAAATTTTGTCTGAAACATATTTTTTCAACTCTCAGAACACAACATAAATGTTAGATTTCAGTTTTTTTAGTTCATTGCCATGTTGAGTACAATTTTTTTGGGCTGCTGTATCCAAATGTAATACATATCATTGTATTTTGATTTCACCAGGTGATACTGGCTATTGTCATATCATGGGTTATTTGTGTCATTTTCACTGCCACCAATGTCTTCCCAAACAACGAAAATAATTGGCAGTATGGAGCAAGAACAGATAAACACCTTGATGTCCTGGGGAAAGCAGCATGGTTTAGACTACCATACCCAGGTTTGTATATTGCAGGTATTTTGAGGTAGAATGCAGTACCCAAGTTTGTTTACTTATCGTGTTTTAGTAGCATATCATAACCAGGTTTGTATACCTACTGTATTTGAGTAGAATACCATACCATATTTAGAATACCAAATAATCACATCATCCACGGCATCCGTCGTGCACAAGGAGACAATCCCCATCCACGCCTACCGATCACACTTCCTCTGCTTCAAAACCTGTGCCATCTCTTGCATAACACACTGTTTGGATCGTACACGGACTTACTTCTGGAATCTGCGTTCCTTCTCGCGTTCTTTGGGTTTCTACGCTGCGGCGAGTTCACTCCCTTGACCGCATCATTCAGCCACCATACCCATCTCTGCTACGGGGATGTTTCGTTTTATCCACATCAGCGGTCTGCAGTTACGGCCACCGTTCATATCAAAGCATCGAAGACAGACCCTTTCAGGAAAGGTTTTGATCTACGACTGTACAGGACTTCCAATACAGTGTGCCCCGTCTCTTCGCTTTCACAGTTTGTCCAAATACGCACGGCTATGGCAGCAGCGGCTGAGGACCCCCTCTTTGTACTTCCCGACGGCTCACCCCTGACCGACCAAATTCGTCATCCTTTTACGCGTGGCACTGCAACGCCTGGGACTGGACCCTTACAACCACGCCGGACACTCCTTCCGCATTGGGGCTGCCACAGCGGCTGCAGCGGCCCACCTGCCAGACCATGTCATTCGCACGCTTGGACGCTGGAACAGTGACTGCTATACCACTTACATACGGACACCTTCACATGTATTACACACGGCTTTCCAAAAACTTGCTAATGGCTGCTGACTTCAAAACAAAGGCCATTGTTAAGTGTTTCATCTGTTGTTAGCTTTGGTTGGTTGTTTAGTTTCCTGTGTTTTTAGTTTGACTTACTTTCTTCTTGGTTTGGGGGGGGGGGGGGGGCCTAACGCTTTTCCAGAGTTTTTGCCTGGTAAAGGTTTTTTCTCTGGTTTTTAGTGCGAGGCCAGGTCCAAAATTTTAGATTTCTTTTGTGCGGGCATGACGAGTTGGTAGGTCCTAACTTGCGGCTGGCCACCATCCAGCACACCCGTGCACTCATACTTCCCCAGTCAGCACTCGCCCCCTCAGGGGCGCAGCTCTGCTGTCCTTTGGTCCTGCGTGATGAACAACACTTGCCGGCGGTTCATCCCTTCATCTCGCCCCCTGCTGTTGTCCGTTCACGCATTTCGATCCCCGACACCCTTTCCCCTCCGGTTCCGTGGAGGTCCCATCCCCTCCCTTGCTGGGTTCGTGGATTGGTGTCATTTCGGCGTAGCCACTTTCACCTCGGCGGTAGGGCCCTATGCCCTCTGAGGGCGGGAAGTGTCTTCATTTCGGCTAGTCGTTGTTTCCTCCCAGTCACGGACTCCGGCTCCAGCCCGGTCCTCCTGGGCCGTGAAACTTCGTCATTTCGGTTGATGTGGCCGTACCTCAGACCTCAGTCTGATGCTGGCGGCCACTCATTTCGATGGCCATTCAAAAACCGTAAAAAACTTCATTAAAACACTACAAATTCGCACAAATTACAAATTCTACCTCTCATCTCATGGGGGTACTTCGGTCTGGTCATGGCATTTCCACCCCTCAGTCTTGGGGACCGTACTTCGTACTTCTGCCCCCATTCGCCTCCAACTGGCATCACTCGGCCTCCAACAGGCCCCCAACTTGCCTCAGCTGGCACCACAATTCATACTCACCCATCTTGCCATCGACCAGATCAGTAGTGCCCTCTGCCCAAAGTGGTTTTGGTTTATGATAGATTTATTTGACATGTAGTTACCTTTGCCTTTGTTATGCGTGTCTTGTATTATTGCTTTAGTATTATTTTATTTCCATTAAACATTTGTTTTCTAACTTATCCGGATGTGTGTGTCAAATACAATATTTAACTTGTTAAATAAGTGTTTGACAACACAGGAAGGTACACACCTAGCAATTACATAACCTCTGTTTACAGACCATACCAGTCACACATTTATTGCCTATCACCTCATTCTTTCACAAGAATTCGCTACCATCATAGCTGTAGTACACTTCTCCACATTCCCACCACCACCCCTTTCAACCTCCTCTTGGCAACTGACCTGGTCTATGGCACTTTGGGGGACCGTACTTCGTACTTCTGCCCCCATTCGCCTCCAACTGGCATCACTCGGCCTCCAACAGGCCCCCAACTTGCCTCAGCTGGCACCACAATTCATACTCACCCATCTTGCCATCGACCAGATCAGTAGTGCCCTCTGCCCAAAGTGGTTTTGGTTTATGATAGATTTATTTGACATGTAGTTACCTTTGCCTTTGTTATGCGTGTCTTGTATTATTGCTTTAGTATTATTTTATTTCCATTAAACATTTGTTTTCTAACTTATCCGGATGTGTGTGTCAAATCGTGTTTTAGTAGCATATCATAACCAGGTTTGTATACCTACTGTATTTGAGTAGAATACCATACCATATTTAGAATACCAAATAATCTTATTCTTTGAAATAACAACACCATATACCTGTTTGTAATCGCACTGTCTTTACTAAGATTGATACAGGTTAATATATTTTCAGTGACTTTAATCAGAATACACTTGGTATCACCATATATGGATCAGTATACCAACAGTAATTACTAGATAAGATACATCTTACTAGTATCTATATTTTACTAACCATAGGATGTCAATGCATTTCCTCAAATGGCATTGACCTTTACTTTATTTCATCCTTGTAGGTCAATGGGGAGCACCAACTGTAAGTGCAGCTGGTGTGTTTGGTATGTTAGCTGGTGTGTTGGCATCCATGATAGAGTCAGTCGGTGATTACTATGCATGTGCTAGACTATCTGGTGCACCTCCCCCACCAAATCATGCTGTCAATCGTGGCATAGGCATTGAGGGAATATGTTGCTTCTTTGCTGGTCTGTGGGGATCTGGAAACGGTACTACCTCATATAGTGAAAATATTGGTGCTATTGGCATAACAAAGGTAATACCATGTTACCCCTGACTACAAATCAGTGTGACCTGGTTTGAGTGCGAGTGTGGTTGTATATGTGAAAATAAGAGATAGTGATGCAGTTATATACTGACTATCATCAAGTCATCACCACAAAAGAAGCCATGGTATTAGTAGGATATACAACTCAGCACCCATGTGCTTCATCATATATCCATAATGCTAAAATTTGAATTGAGTACAAAGACGACGTTTGCATTATGTCTAAGAACTGGCCAAAATGCCACGTTTTTCAGACAGAAGTTAATTATGTGATAGAGAATGATGTATTAGTAATGGCATGCAATCTGTGATATACAAATTAGATGTATCATAAAAACCTCTTTTAAATTCAGCCATTTTGTTTTTATTGGTAGGTTGGAAGTCGCAGAGTTGTACAATGGGGTGGAGCATTAATGTTGGTTTTTGGTATTCTTGGTAAATTTGGTGCTTTATTTACAACTATCCCTGATCCAATCATTGGTGGTGTCTTCATCATCACGTTTGGTAAGTATAAAGGTCTCGACAAATTGTCTGCAACGAAAAATAGAACCTCTGTGATGTTATGTAGAATTCTAGTATGTGATGTTTGGGGTTATGTACATAAAGTCATTTCTGTATATTGCAATAGTAGAAATTCAAATATTGTTACGATCATACAGTCGACTTCTCAACATTTTTAGCCCCCCCCCCCCCCCCATTGGGGACTATGTCTTCGAACACAGAAGACTTGTTTTTCTTTGAAATGTTAACATGTACTCTTGCTCATTTTCAGGTATGGTAACAGCTGTGGGTTTATCAAATTTACAGTTTGTGGATATGAACTCATCACGTAATTTATTTATTGTTGGGTTTTCATTATTCTGTGGTATGGTCATCCCGAACTATTTGAAAACTAATGAAGGTGCCATCAATACAGGTAAGGTGTATGCTTGAGTACTTCACAATGTTTATTTTTTATGTGTGGGAAAGTGCTATATAAAAACTAACATTATTCTTATTATTAAAGGTTGTGTAAATGTTTCTACTTTATTTGTAGGTGTTATTGAGTTAGACCGTATCATCACAGTCTTACTCAGTACCAACATGTTTGTTGGTGGATTTCTAGGTTTTGTCTTGGATAATACAATTCCTGGAACTCCCAAAGAAAGAGGATTACTCATCTGGAGACAACTCATGGGAGGTAAAAACAATACATTTGAATATTTTGTATAGAACAAATTTTGTAACTCATACTAGGTGTACCACAATGCAATATCCATGAAAATTATGTATATTGCAGTCAACTTGATACCATAGGTTCATTGTGTTTAAAGTACTTACCAGTGCACTTGAAACAGGAGAAATATACTTTGTCATGGACATGCAGGGATACCAGCCTAAAAAGTAACAATAGGGACAACATATACTATAGTCCCGCAAATGCAGGGAAAAGTACGATGACACATATAATTGATTCTGCATCAGTCATTTTCTTCTACTGTAGCCCCAAAGCTATTAAGCTGAGATAACTAAATTTCCTTCTCCTAAACCTGTCTACATACATAATGTGTAACTCCATAACAGTTCAAAGATGTATATGTCTTACATTATGCAGTCGTCTACCATAACAAGGGCACCATGCAAGTCCTCTTGACTTGTAATTTCTGAGTGTCCTCTTGTGAAAATGAAAATTACTCTCTTCATATTATACAACTATGTTATCAAAACAGCCACTAGACACCTGGTGGTCATTTCTTGGTCTGCAGCCAGCAACCACAGAAGGTCGTACCATTATTGGTCATTGTTGAAATTTGGGAACTTTGATACCCGTAAAACAAATGACTGTTTATTCTTTTGACTTTAATTGTTATTTCTAATCTAAGTCATTCAGAATGTTAATTAGAGTATGATCATTATGAACTAAGAGTGTCACCAACGTTAGTAATACTCTTTTGATATTTATTTTTTTTTAATTTTGAACTAACCGACCAACCCATCCTTTGAAGGCATTATGGTGAGAAAACATAGAATTAAGTACAACCACCCTACCATTAGGACTGAGATTTAAATACATATTAATGTAGCGTTCATTTTATCAAATTTGCTTGTTTTCCTTTTCCAATCAGAGGATGACCAAGATAGTGAGTCTGACAACCTCAAATGTTATGATCTCCCATTTGGAATGGATTTCATCCGAAGGACATACTGTATGAAGTTTGTACCATTCTGTCCTACATTTCAACAATGCTGGAGATGGAAGAAAGAACCAGTACCGCAAACAGAAATGATGAACGTGTCTGTTGTTAGTAAAGATAACGGAGAACCAAATTGTGCATAGAATTTGCATTTTTATGCCGAATGATTATACGGTTCCCAGTGTTTTTGCAAAGGTTGGGGAATCCTGGTAACAGAAAGAGGGTAGTAATGAGTACTAATATTTTATCCAATATGTAATATAATTTGATATTAAGCTGAAAGCTTTCAACTGCAAACTGTCAGTCTTGATAGATGGCGCTGTTCATGATTATACGGAGAATGCTCCCATAGATCTTTGGGAAAAAGTAGTGGGTAGCAATGGTTTGCTATGCGTTGTAACACATGACTGCATAATAAAACAAACAACTAGTTTGGATTAGGATTCAAAGGTACATGTGAAATACAGATGTCTGGCAGAGCTTTAGAAGTTGATCCAGAACAAAAGACTAATCCTTTGTGATCCTATTGGCTCCACTGATAAGATAACATTAATACGAGAACCTGGGATTGAAAACCTGGCCTTTAAAGTGGTATTGAACAAACAAGTAACCATGTCATGGGATTGAAAAGGTGGCCACTAAAATGTTATTGAATGAGCAAATAACCATGTCAGGGGGATTGAAAACGTAGCCTTTAAAGTGCTATTGAACGAGCAAGTTACTGTGCCATTAACCAAACAGATAAACAATCTCTCTTTGTTTTAAAAAGTTGGGTTTGTTATGTTATTGTAACTGTAAGCTAATTGCAAATTAAGTGTGATACATTTAGGACAGATATAGGGAAATTTTCTATTGTTACCATGGTAATAGTTACACACCAGGGTATATAACCATAGCTCCAAAAATTTGGAGGCATATGTCTTTGCTAAGGTTTTAAGATAAGAATAGGGAAAATCTGGTGAAAGTGCATGTTAGATTTCCATACCTTGTACTGTAGTTTGGTTCAAAAGCCCAGTAACAGAGGCAGGAAATCTGGTGAAATTTTCAGAGAGTTTCATAGCTTACCATAATTGGATTCAGAAGAAACATATTTCAAATAAGAGTGTTTACATATCAACTAACCAATTTTTATTTATCTCGGTTGAGTTTATATACTGGGATTTTTTTTATAGCATTCCCATGTTCCTAAATTTGGTTTTATAAAGGCAACCTTTTGCCACTAACCTATCAAGATAATGTAATTTGTAATGCATGAGTTTTAAATATAATTTTTAAGTTAATTTTTTGTATATATAGGAAAATACTGTATGGAAAACATTGAAATATTTGCTATGTATAATGTAGGTATTATGGATTAATGTTAATTTAATTTTTTTTTGTATAAAATAAAAAGAAAGGTGAAAGAAATGGAATGATTCATGATATTATTGTGAAAAGTTTGTTAAAAATCTTAAGTAACACTGTCAAATAACTCCTAAAATATTTACCCCAGGTGTTCTTTAGATACCATTATGGTAATATCGTATTACCTTGTTAAAACAAAAGCATTGTGCCCTTTGTTGAAGTGAGGGCGCTAACACTACTCACTAAAAAATCTACCATGCCTACCAAATGCAACAGACATGCTATTTATGCAAATTACGATTATGCAAGATTGATATTAACTATAAATATATGAAGCAGTTTTTCTTTCATTATTAAATGGTAATTTCTTTCATTATATAGGCCTATACTTCTGATAGATGCCCTGAAGTTTGCCTACGCAAGTTTTCTTCTGGGTAAACTATGTATAGTGATTGTGATGCTGTAATATAAAGACACGATTGCAAAATTTAAATGAAGTACTGAAATAGTTCATGTTAGTGTCCTTACAAAGTATATTTGTCTTTTGTCAGTATTTTATTCCAATGCTATTTTGACTATAAATACGTCGTCGGAGTGTCTATCATCCATTCCCTTAGTTTGTAGAACGTGATGAGTAAAACGCACATCTACAATGGGTAGTTTTGTAATCTGAGTAGGTAGTTATAGTATGCTTACGCTATGATTATACAATATATCAAAACTATACTAATAGTGAGAAAGTCAAAATTGGGTGTATACCACCTGAGATTTGGATCGTTTATTCTTTGACTGTTCTGTGTTGTACTTCCGATCTGAATATGGTAGATGTCAGTGACTGCACTGGTAAATAAAAAAATGACTTGCTGTATTTTGTGGACAAAGCAACACCCTACAATGCAATTTCTCGCTACAAAATAATAGTGCTATTTTAGATACTTGTTTTTTGCTCCAAACCTTGAAAATTGAAAATAATAGCTTCAAGTTACTGGCATATTTGGAGACAAATACATGTATATTGTGTAATGAAACAGATTTTGGTAACAGGGCAATATATACCTAATGTGTTGCCCCTTTGCTGGAGATAAAACTTGGAAGATGAGCCAAAGACTACATGTGACATTTAATTTGCTTCAGGGAGTAAGAGACATCTTCCTGGATAGAGACATTTAGCTGTCATTTCAGACAGAATGTTGGAATACTACAGTTTGTATTACTACTGAAAATTAGTTAAATGCAGCCATGAATTATAGTAATATTCAACATTCGCTTGTCTGGGCATAGTTGATAGATTATGGTTCCCTCCATCTATGGAAACTCACCACATATTGCACACACACACACACACACACACACACACACACTCACTCACTCACTCACTCACAAAAGGGGGGATAGACAGGATAATTTCAACACACCATGAACATCAGGGAAAGAGGTCTTCTTTGACACCAAAACTTAAAGACTGAATAATGAATTAACACACATATCAAACTATAGATTTACTTTCCATTCAAAACGTAATTTATTTTCATGCTGAAATATAACTCACAAACTACAATTTTGGTAAACAAATTTTGCTTCAAATGGCAGAAATGGTATAAATAAACAAAACTTTACAACGCTCTGTATATGCTAAAACAAATAATCACACAGAAGTAGAACTTGACTGATATTCTTCTTATGGACTTTACCTTCTACAGTTTCAAGTTTCTTTTGATACAATAATCTGCAATTGTAAATGTTCAGATTTCAAAGAATTGTAAACAAGTTGAAACATTCCATTTTAGAAAATTGACATTTCTACTAAGTTCTAGTAAGGCAGTAAATTGTTATCTCTCAGTTCACATAAATGGCAGTTTTAATCAACTTCTTCAACAGTTGGACCACTACCTGTGCTACCACTAGACTGACTATCAGCACCAGTGTTGTGACCACCATGTAACTTGGTCATGATAGGTGAACAAACTTTCTGTAACTCTTCTTGTTGGTAGGCAAACTCTTCTTTGCTAGCTAATGAGTTGTTATCTAACCAGCTGATTGTTTCATTGGCTTTGTTTAAAACAGTCTCTTTATCAGATTGTGAAAGTTTATTTTCTACAGTTGAATCATTCACTGCAGATTTCACACTGAAAGCATAACTTTCAAGGGCATTTCTGGCTGCGATCCTTTCTCGGTGTTCATCATCTTCAGCTTTGAACTTTTCAGCATCGTTGACCATTCTCTCTATGTCTTCCTTGCTCAGCCTTCCTTTATCATTGGTAATTGTGATTTTATTACTTTTTCCAGAACTCTCATCTTTGGCACTCACATTCAGGATACCGTTGGCATCAATATCAAAAGCAACTTCAATCTTGGGTACACCACGAGGTGCTGGTGCAATACCAGTTAAGTCAAACACTCCCAGTCTGTTGTTGTCTTTGGTCATTGCACGTTCACCTTCATATACTTGGATGGTGACAGCTGGTTGGTTGTCTGAGTAGGTTGTGAAAGTTTTGGATGTCTTTGCTGGAATACGACTGTTTCTATCAATCAGATTTGTCATTACACCACCAGCAGTTTCGATTCCAAGCGACAATGGGGCAACATCTACCAGCAGGACATCTTTGACTTCTTCACTCTTATCACCAGCTAGGATAGCAGCTTGGACTGCGGCACCATATGCAACGGCCTCATCTGGGTTAATTGACTTGTTTAATTCCTTGCCATTGAAGAATTCTTTAAGTAAACTTTGAATCTTAGGGATGCGAGTAGAACCACCAACGAGGACCACTTCATGGATTTGTGACTTGCCAAGTTTGGCATCACGTAGAGCTTTCTCAACTGGTTCCATTGTCTTGCGGAATAAGTCACCGCAAAGTTCTTCAAATCTTGCTTTGGTAACACTGGTGTAGAAATCAACTCCTTCATGCAATGAGTCTACTTCAATGGCTGCTTGGGTACTGCTGGACAGAGTTCTCTTTGCCCTCTCAGCTGCTGTTCTCAATCTACGAAGAGCTCTTGCATTACCACTACCAGTGATATCTTTTTTATATTTTCTTTTGAATTCTTGTGATAAGTGATTGACCAGTCTGTTGTCAAAGTCTTCGCCACCAAGATGAGTATCACCAGCCGTTGATTTGACTTCAAAAAGACCGTCTTCAATGGTTAGGATACTAACGTCAAAAGTACCACCACCCAAGTCAAAGATGAGAACGTTTTTCTCTCCTGTAAGTTTTTTATCAAGTCCGTAAGCCAATGCAGCCGCTGTTGGTTCATTTATGATTCGCAGGACATTAAGACCAGCGATTACACCGGCATCTTTGGTAGCTTGTCGTTGTGAATCGTTGAAATATGCAGGTACAGTGATGACCACATCTTTGACAGTTTCTCCAAGATAGGCTTCTGCTGTCTCTCTCATCTTGGTTAGTACCATTGAACTTATTTCTTCCGGGGTGAAAACTTTTTCTTCTCCTTTGAACTCGGCTTTCACTTTTGGTTTACCGCCAGCGTTGACAACTGTGAATGGCCATAGCTTCTTGTCAGACTGGACAGAGCTGTCATCAAATCGACGTCCGATCAGACGCTTGGCATCAAAGATGGTATTCTTGGGATTCATAGCTACCTGTCCCTTGGCTGCATCGCCGATCAGTCGTTCGGTGTCGGTGAAGGCAACATAGCTTGGTGTTGTTCTGTTGCCTTGGTCGTTGGCGATGATTTCAACTTTCCCGTGCTGAAAAACTCCCACACAGGAGTAGGTAGTACCCAAGTCGATACCGATGGCTTTCCTCTGCATATTGTATTGTATGTAAAACGTATGTTATCTCACACTAGAACTTCTGTAAGTCTTCTGTGACTTCTCGTCTCGAGTCTTTTTATCTCGAATTCTGACTGACTGTGGGAATGCACTCATTTTTAAAGCCATAACGAACTTTCTCGATTCTTCTGCACAGTACATTTCTAGCACTTTCCCCAAACCCGGAAGTCGTGCGTTTATTTACATCTCGAACTTTCTACAACTCTCGTGTTCTCTCGCGTGCTTTTGGATTCACGATTGAAGGACTGCTCGCTAGATGGCGCTGTTTATTTTGAACAATATTTGAAAGCTCGGCCACGAAACTCCTCTTCCTTGTGTAGACCCGTACCCGAGATGATTCTTCTATTTCAAAGTTCGAATTCAATAAATCTTTAAACCTATGTATAGTCAAATTACACGGTCACTATTTTGAGAAAGAATTCGAAATTAATTGCGGGCAATTTGTCTTTCTCAGTTCCCCGCAGGTGTAAGATAGATTTGACCATGGACGCCTGATGCATGTATGAACCCCAGACCACTAAAAATAGTGATCTGAGTATGAACGTTACAGTATCACCACGTTGAATGCCGATACCATAACAGACTAGGAGTGTGATACATCGTGTCAAACTCAAGTCCGATGTGTTCTGAAGATTGAGCGGTAGGAGTGCAGTGAGAATAAAGTCTCATGCATATTTCATATTTCCTCCATCTTGAAGGATGAATGATAACTTTTTTTCATTGAAAATAATTTTGTGTTTAATTCACAATTGCTTCTGTCAGTGCTTGTGTCTTAAATGGAAAATCTTCAACATCCATTTCAGCGTTGGTCATTCTGACTTCATTTACAGCAGATTTGGAAATCCAAGGCTGAACTAAATGATAATAAATGTAAAAATAAATAAAGAACATATAAAGTTGGACAATTATATAAATTACCAATAAAAAAATATTTTAGTATAATTTCGAGTCAAAGTATATGTTTACATATATAAGATGTGTGAAAAATGACGTCTGACTGAAACTGAATCACTTAATTTCTATTAATAAAGTGTTGAGAGGCAATGGTAAAATGACAAACGGTCTTAATTATGGTGGATGATAAAAGAAGTTAAATGAATTCTGGCTAGAAAATAAACCCTTTTGAAGTTCTTATACATATATGTACCTGTTATATTGCCGGAACACTTTCAGATAGATTTTGCTGTTCACATTTTAATTTATTGTTTGGCCTTTGAAATGGGGGAAAAGACAAAAGATCCTGGTTATTCATTGTGTGGAGGCGCTAGTCCATGAACACATTTTGATACATTCTTGAAAGCGAGGCGCTTAGAGGCACATATTGCAAGGATGCGGTGACCGCCATATTCTACGTGATTCTTCGTAATTTGTCCGAAAATTTAACCTGATTAGCCAGAATGGATGAAGACGAGAGGCAGAAGAAGTTGCAAGCTGGCAGAGAAAAGGTAGGAACCAAAATTACTCCGAATCAACCCAGTATAATGGCCTTCTGCAAATATTTTTGTTGAACTTTTGGGACGGTCCCCCAGGGAAATTGATACCGCTGTGATCCCGCTGCATAACAACAAATGCAAATATAAATTTTAACGATCAATTACATAATAATTAAAACCACTTGTCATTAGATAAAAAGGCGCTTCTGTGATAATTCATTCGATGGATGTGTCTTGATGACATCTAATGAAATGTCACTGTTGACACGTGTCAATGTTTGGGTGACGTTAGTCGAGTATCCGGAAGACGACTAGTCCAGCTGATCGACCTTATCGCCGAGTTCACATTTTATTTTTTCTGGGGTCATCGCATTCATTGTAACCATCCACTGGCATTGTGTACCGTAAGGCATAACAAGTAGTAGGTCAGATTGTCAGTGATTAGATATTCCACTTGATGGTCGTCACTGCTGCTGAATTGAAATTGTCTAAAAATACATGGAAACATCTGTTGAAAGTTGTTCTAAAACCTGTTGCGATATACATCACGGTTACATGATCATACATGTATATTGCTTGTCTGGTCTATCTATCACAGTATCAGAGGTATCATTATATATGTAAATGAGAACCGGATGATGACTGTGTGGTTAAAATTCTGATAAATGTTAATCTATGACTTATAATTGTAATTGTAAAAGTGACAGGTCATACAGAGACAGTAAGTTCAAATAACAAATGAACTGTCCTGGAACTTTTGTTTGCAATACAATTGATAGAATATTATCATGAGAACAAAATATATTGTAGCATTACTGCACTGTTTTATGATATATTCATGAATATTGTACAGTTATAAATAATCATATGATAATTTTCATCAAGCCATTGTGATGACATTTGAGCACTGTTCTGATATGTATATAGGGAAATTGGGACAATATGATAGCTGTACAGGAGGAATGGAACTAATAGTAAACTAAATATGAAATACTATTATTAAAATATCCATTAAATATTTGCATACTACAAATAAAATCAATTTTCAGTTAAATACAAATAAATGATCTTTTGTCAGTAGTATGTCTTCATTTAGATTACAAATATACCATGTTTGACTTGTAGTTGTACAGATGTGGGCTTACCTACAGCTGAGTTGCAGTTTTCCTGTTTTTTCACAGATAAGCAGATGAAATGTGGAGAAATAGGCAGTATTAAATGTATACAGTATCAAATACATTGAAACTAACAGTTATTGTCACAGCTCAGATATCACTTTATTAGTTCCAGATAGAAACCGAAAGTCATATAAAAAAAAACTATCTCAACAGTGATTTGATAAATTCTGACAGAAAATAATCTAAAAGTGAAGTTTTATGTTAACAGATTGATATCTTACTAAAGTTTAAGACTTGCCTAGCATCCATACTGTCATAGATGATTCAAGTGTCATCTTCTTCAGTTTTGTTCAGTCAGCTGTGCTCTTCCTATAAAAAGTATCTTGGTAATATACAATATAGATTTTTACGTAAACATAAGACTCAAGAGTCCATGTGTACCAGGAATACTTGACACTACTAACCCAAAATATGAACTGTAAAACTGGAAAATTTTGCTGAAGACTTATTTTCACTTATTTTGTTTGAAAAACAGGAACCTGAAAATAAGTAGTGGCTAAAATGCCTTTTTGTAGATAAAAACAGCACACCAGAAATTTGTAAACATTAATATTTGGGAACTACATGTACATGTAGTTGAAGACTAATTTCCTAAAATAGCCAAATTTTATAATGGCAAAAATATCTTGGTTTACAGTATTTCATACTCTACACTACCTGTATGTTTATGTTGTAACATGTAGGTTGGTATCACATTTAAATGCTTTTAAATCTTTAAGTTCGTCTTCAGATAGACTACACCTTTTGTGAATCTATGTGTACTTATGTGAAACCTGTAGGAATGATAAAATAATGAACATAATTTTTGTCATTATTTAAAAAAAACCTACGATTTTGCATGATGACCATGTGAAACAGTTTACCATTAATAACACCATATACCATTTTCTTCATAGCCATCACATTGTAAATATTTCATCACAATGATCACATATTATACAATCTACATTCACCTGTGTTCAGTAGGATTGACGATGACATCTCCTTCTTAGGGCCCTCTACAATTATGCTTTAAAATGTGTAGAAGTCTTATCAGATTCAATGATTTGTACATATTTTTTGTTGTCAAATTATAGAGAGTAGATTCAGAAGGGAAGAATTATGAGTTGTGTCGTAAAAACAGTTGGGAATTTCCAAACTCAATGTTTACATTTGTAATATAGCATTACTGTAAAAGCAATACATGATACGTGTATCATTACATGTATTATAATTATATCTCAGTCCCTCTGTGTACTGTACTGTACTGTTCAAGTGCACGGTTTACAAGGTAGTTGAATATTTCCTTCATCTGGTGGTCTTGAAAATGATTTTGTTTATGACAGTGGTAAATTATACTGTAGAAATCTAGTACATGTATGAAGCACTGATGAATAAGTAAAGTTTGGATTTCGTATATCATCAGAGCTTTTGCCAGATTTTTTTCACTCTGAGCTTTCCGTAAAGTTATGGTCAACTATAACTTTCATTTACTAGCTCACCAGAATATGTTCTAGTGTTTTAAATCCTAAGGCAAAATGAGTCATATTATAAAAAATATAGTATTATATATTATACAATGAAACTCATATTGGATCTTGATTTGTCAAAGTACATTGTGTAATCCTAAACAATAGATAAAACATCTACCTGTACTATAGGGTTGCTGTCTTATCATGAATACAAGATAACATATTGATTACTGCTGAACCTTCTAGAGGACATACAATGTACCACAGTCTCCAATCTGATTAAAATCCAATGTGGTGAAAGCATCTAAATGCTTTATTTACCTCTATTTCCATCATTTTGTGTCGGTTGTTTTTGTACCTAGTGAAGGCGGCGATCACTTGGTACAAAAACAAACGACACAAAATGATGGAAATAGAGGTAAATAAAGCATTTAGATGCTTTCACCACATCAAACTTTAATCAGATTGCACAGTCTTATGATAGAAGGCCTGTGAATGTACTAAATGCTTATTCTGAGGTGCTCTCAATTTGGTCTCTGTGTTATCTCTACTGATTCTGTATTTTGATTAAAATAACATTCCAGTGTGTGGCAATTTTCTTTTTATACACCTTGTTTAAAATGACTGAAAATGAAATTCAAGCCATAGGAATTCCTCAAATACCTCAAATCTATGTGTTTAGTACATAGTGGTTTGTTAGGGCTTATGCAAGAAATGGGTCAATTTTACCTACAGTTTGTTTTTCCCCAGAATTTTGACCTTTGGAAAATGATGGATTGATGTCTGGGACTGTACGTGCAAATAGATTTGTTTACCCTTTTGTTACTGGAATTCTTACCCAATAATAAAATAGTGTTAAAATAGATATATGGAGCTTCTGATTTCAAACTTGCATACATATGGAGTAAATAAAAATGAAATCGAAGCAGTGGATTTATTGATTTTATGTCTCCATGAAAGCTGCCTTTGGTAGCAATGACATAATATTATATTAATTAATGGCTAGAGTGAGAGATTATTGTCAACCTTTAACTATACTTTATGTTCATCTCCAAAAGATTAAGACCAATTAAAAAGAGATATTGATTACTTTCCCAACATTATGAATACTAGTTCTGAAGTTATTTTCTCTTACTATACCTGTAGCTGTGGTGAGTCACTGTGTTTGACAATGTGAGCAGTGTTGTTGTTAGTGTAGTAGGTGGCTGCTAGAATAATCTTGGTTTTGCATTGAAATTGTGCTGTAACTATGCTACATTTTGTATATACAAGTTGTATATGTAGAAAATTTGGTTTTTTAGTGTTTCTTCAAGTTATCTTGTGAAATCAAGCAATTTTCAATCATAATTTGCAAAAAAAAAAAAAGATTGATTGCATTGGCTCTGTATCAACATTGTGTTTTATACTACATGTATCTCAAATCCAACCCTAGTATTTGATATTAGTGTAATCAAATATTAATTCATTTTAAATTATTAGGAAATCAATCTAGAAGAACATATCTCACACTGACTAGACCAGTCCTCACATGGAATGTTGAATCTCCTTTCCCCACATGCACTAAATCCTATTTGAACCTATTTAGTTGAATTAGTTCAAAACCACTTTTATTCAAATCCATTGGTCAGTTTTCTTGTTGTCTTGAACCGATTTAACTGAATTGATTCATCAGTTCAATTTTGAAATAATGTGGGAACAGGGCTAATGTTTTTAAAATATGAATATAATTTAGACCCACAGTTTATATTGATGACAGGTACAGTAATTGCCAATTATCTAAACAGAATACCAGGTGGTTAATACCTCAACTTGATCACCAACTTAGTTACATCAATTTTTGGAGTGTGATACTATCCACATACATGCACAAGACAGAAATATTACTCAAATATAAAACCATTTCAGTTGATATTATAACTATACACAAATAACACACACAATTATACTGGTATTGATATGTTGGCAGAAGTCTATGTTTACATACATGTAGAGTACTAGGGGTGGTGCATTGTTGGGAAGTTTTCCAAGGTTATGTTTAAACTTCAAAGGTCAGGTTCTAGCATTACTGGTAGTATTATGTAATATCAGTGAAAACTTCAAACATGTGATCTTATTTGAGGTCATTAGTTGAAGGCTAATAAGGTACCTTCCCTCAATAAAGATAAAGCTCTGGCTCCCTGTAGTGTTATGGTTAGAGCACAGGATTAGCAGTTGGGAGGTCACGGGTTCGAATCCCCCTGGAAACAGGGGATTTTTCTGTGACAGGCCCCAACCCAGGGTGAGTGTTCTACAGACTCGATGGGTAAGCTGTATCACTCAGCCATGTCTCACTCACAAGACGAGTGCTAATTTGGGGGGACTCCTGGCGTAATGACTCGAAAAGTCGGGGATGATTACTCACATGGAGCCCGCAGGTGCTATGTTTGCCGGGCCTGGGTGACTCTCAGTCTGGGATAGCCTGTGGACTGACTGGGAAGGCCTTGACAGTTCCACAGCAACGTGATATAGAGCGTGCAACATAGCCCTGTCACGTAGTCCCTAACCTGAATGGATCTCTAGCATTTGTGTGTGTTTGTGTGTATTTGTCTGCATAACAGAAAATCGCTGGGAAGCAATTCCCAGCACAAAAAAAAATTCAAAAAGAAAAGAAAAGATAAAGCTTAGCTTGTAAATGAGATTACTGTATTCATCAACAAAGTTGAGAAACTCATTTTCATTTATATCTGGGTGTTTAGCCAGGGTACTTCTAACCATTACCACATCAAAATGCAAGTACAATGTTTTCATTTTTGTTAATATAAATGCTCCTAATCTCTGCAAACTGAACTGTCAGCACAGCTCTATACTAGGTGAGTGGAGATTTTTAGTTCAAATGGAAAGAAGGAAAGTAAATACACAGACACTGAATGCAGGGCAAACAGAAAAGGTTTAGGCTGATGTTGCAAAATTTCATGAATGATCCTGTGATATAAAGTGCACTTTAAAACGTAACATACTTTTTTCAAGAGAAGCAACAAGCACATTAGAGCTGAATTTAAAAACTACGAAAAGATATGAGAATATTTATACTTCCATGAAATAATGACAGGATTGATGACTTATAGTGAAATAACAAATTCATGAATGATAATGACATTAACAAAGTACTGAGTAAATCAAAGTTGAAATCTCCGATGAATATGTAAATTTGATCTTTAAATCAATATTTAAATCAGTGCTGGGCTTGGAGATTGTTGAATAATGACACAACAGATTTAGATACAGTAAGTAAAGGTTGTTTATTATAGTGACATGTGATATACATTTTACAAATTGGCAATTAAAATATCAGAAAGCAAACACATCACCCAGCCCACCAGGCTTATTAGTCACTACAAAACTGAATTACTCGTATAAAGCACTTAAAAATAAGGGGTGCAAAGAGGACAGTCATAACAAGTAAAGAAAAGTAACATACTACATTGTTATATAAAGATGATTACACCTTCTGGTGTAAGCTTTGTGAATAAATTTACAAGTTGCTCTAGGCATATTGATCATTATAAAGTTCCATTTCTCAGTCTCATTAAAGTTTACAAAATTTGGATTAGACTCAAGTATAATATTGTAAAAATGTGTTCTTAAATCCTGATAGAATGAACAGTGAAATAAAAAGTGAGATTCATCCTCAATTGAATCTGCATTACATAACACACAGAGGCGAGCATGTAACACCTCGCCCCTAAAACGACCTGTTTCAATCCTGAGTGGAAGTATTCCTATTCGTAACTGAACAAAAAGAGAACGTTCAGCTCTCGACAAATCTAAATCTAAATAATTTTCACGACGATATGTTCTTTTAAAGATACTGTACGTGCGTAATTTCGGTTTGTTACGAACATGCATATACCAGTTTTCAGTACAATTCGACTGTTTACGTAACCTGACAATCCCAGTATCACATGGAATCAACTCATCAATATCTAGACTTTCAAAGATGTCATACATTTCAGAAGACCAATTGCCGACACACAGCGCATGGTCCCAAAAGAAAATCTTACTAGTTAACCTATCACTGTCAAGGTTACAAAGTCTGTTCCAATACCGGGCCATATTACCCCACCTACTCGCAATACACGAATCCCAACCAGTGTCTCCATTAATAGCGAGAGTAGGTGCGAATTTGTGAACACCTAAATAAAACCTTATTGCCCGATTCTGAATTAAATCACACGACGAGAAGTTTTGAAAACCCCAGATACCCGAGCAATATTCAAGAATTGGTACCACAGATGCATTGAACAATTTAGTGAATGTATTAAAACCCATATTATTCAGTGACCTGAATTTGGAACAGACTGCACATGTAGAGCCATTGATTCTTGTTGATGGTACCATTGAGTTGGACACTCTGCTGTGAAGAGCGCCCTCAAACTAATGTCTATGAAATGAATTTTACTTTGTGCACATTGAGATATTGGCAGCTTTCTTTTATATGAAATATATGATGTTATTGCTAGAACTATAGGGACACTAGTTTTAGTTGTTGTTTCTATATATATATGAGAGCTTTTCATTTTTTACCACGATACCTTTGTTGCTCCTGATCAAACCATTGATTTGATTCAAGGAGGACCTCTCCATTATCTTACTTATAATACCAGTAAGTTCACTAACTCAAGGGGTGGTATGAAATTGTTATGATGTATTTTATTTTCTTATTAATCTTTGAAACATCCCAAATTGTTATGTTTCAGAGAGACAGTCACTGAACTTGTACTCATTAACATGAGTAAAATAATGATTAAAAAGAAAAAGTCTATATTGAATTTACAGTATTTTTCAAACTTCTTAATTCAATGTCATGTATATGTGAAAACATAATTCTCCTCCAAGATCTATGTTTTAAACAGTCACACACTCTAAAACGTTGACTTATAAAGATGACATCATCACAGTCCATGTGTGCATTCCCGAAACAAGTCTTTCCAGACACTGCCACTCTGCACGCAATATTTCCATAAGTGGTCACATGACATGATTTTAACCAATGTCATCACTTGTAAGAAATGAGGTGTGATAATAACCCTTATCACATTTTAATTATGATATTATATATTCATAATTCAAAGACAACATATGAATCTGATATCCAGAGATGGGTAGTTAAATTGGGGAATAAATAGTTACACAAATGAATAACTAATAACAAATGACTAATTGGATATTAGATATAAGTATGAATAAAATCATAAGAATTGATAACCATTGTGTGATTGATGAGTTGTTAAATTTATGACCTTTGACCCCAATTCAAGATGGCTGCCTTCAATCTGTTCCTTGTTATCCTGGTCACAGCTGGTAAAAATCTGTTATTTATATTTTTATTCAATGTGTGTTTTAGCTAATCTTCTTATCGTCACATTTCTTTTTTGCATATCCACGTAAGCCTAGGCAATATCGCAGCACCAATTTTTTTGCCATTTCTGTAGCTGGCTGATAGTTTGAATTTTGGGAAGACTCGTAGTAACTTTTGTCATTTTTATGTCGTACGTGTGATGGAATCTTGGCCAGTCATGACTTTATTAGGATTATTTGGGTCAGCTTCAGCTGTTGGTGGGGTAGGTATCTACAAATATCAGAATGACAAAATTTCAGTTTTTTCCTACTGCGTACGCATGACGATTATTACAGCGCTTTTACCATTGTTTGATGATCTCATTGAAGTTTTTAGATTGACATCCATTCTGATTCATAAAATATGTGTAAATTTGGTGTTACAATAGTTCATAAGTTTACACATGTAACTCTGAATGAATTTTTGAAAAAAAGTCTTGTTTTTTCTTTTGTGGAAATTTTTATATAATTTTATACAGAACCATTTTATGATCATAACCTGTCAGAAAAATTGTCATATTTATTAACTAACAGATATTATATATTATCATTCTGCAACATACTGATTAGCTCAGAAAGTACAAACTTTCTAAATGGTTTCTAAAATATTGCCATCCTTATTGAAATTCATTTCTGATGTACACCCTATGAAGTGACAGGTGGTGTGTGTACATAGCCCAGAGACTTGGTTATGTGGTTAGCCACTGTTGTTCACCCAAACAGCCAAACCTGATGGGATATATTCAGATGAACATTGTCAAACCACTATCTAACTGAATAAGCCAAGTCTCTTGGATCATGTACAATTAACTCATGAGCAGAATACTAATTTTACATACAGGTTAATCAGACCAAAGTCAAATATCAGATTAAAGGTCCCAGTACATGTAGTTTTATGGGAAATTAGTCTAACCACCTGTGCATGTACATGTGTACCAGTACTAGTTATTTTGTCCAGGATAATCAACATTTACTATCCTTAAAGTTTCCAATAGTCTAGTTCCTATATGACGTGTTATGATTACTACCATCATCTCCACTCACCTATAGGAAAAGTCCTTTATTCTAGCACAGAAATCTGTGCTACCCTGCAGAGCGAAGGGTAAATGATGCATGTCAGTAGTAATCCATGACAGGCTGTTGCAAGTTCCTTCAGACAATCGCTCATTAATATTCAATTAGTACAGCTGTTTTGTCAAACTTTGTTGACAATTCTAGGACCAATATGTCCAACTGAACTCCACCTCTCCAGTCTGAAACTAAAATCACATGGGGAAATGATAATGTCATCACATTTATATGAACACAGTTGGTGGTAGCACAGATTTCTGTGCTAGAATAACGACTTTCCCTGTGCATGAGAGGAGGTGATGGTAGTAAACATAATATGTCTTATGGGAACTGGACTAATTTTTCAATGGCATAGATCGTGTACCTTTAAATGTAACTTCATGTCAGGAAGTCAGTGCTGTTACCTTGTCATGATAAATGGGTTCTGGTTTTGAAATCTACACTTTGTTTGTTTGTTTGTTTGTGTTTGTGTTTGTGTTTGTGTTTGTGTTTGTGTTTGTGTTTGTGTTTGTGTTTGTGTTTGTGTTTGTATTGTCAATTCTGAAAATATAGAGGTGAACCCATTATTAGGTATTGCAAAAATAGCATATGATATACAATATATATGCACACTTTTAGCTTTGTGTGGGTTGATTAGACATACTTGTTTATAAGACCAACATATTAAAATGATGTAACTAGCCAAAAAAATATACAAACCTTGCAAATACTGGAACCTGTGTCAGTGCTCAATGTTCAGAAGTTGTGTGATTGAAATGAAAAGAAGCCTAGGTGGCAAAGTAAAACATACTCACACATTGTCTGTTTACAGTTTAGTTGTGCATTTTGTCCAAGCTGATCAACTGAATTCTCAAACTGGTATGTGTGTCACCAGAATGTGTTGTCATGTCATAAAGTGATCATCAAAGTATGGTGTCAATGATTTGCATGGATTGTAAGGGTTTGTTATCATTTGAAAATTGATAATGCTGGATTTCTGCCAGATCTATAAATTCAAGTGATAAAGAATTTGTCTGTGTTCATGCGTGGTACCAGAATTGTATAGAGACTTGACTATCTGGCTTGACATATTGGCTTGACATTGTGAAGTCAGATAACCAGGTCTATGGGCTAACAGAGACAGCAAATCTGGAAGTGTTCGTGTATCACTAAACATTATATTTAGATGAAACTTCAAATTATAGCATAGTTATGGTGTTCCACTGTAGACAAATATTTTCAAAGATGATCGTTATACTGTAGAGTGAAGAAGATGTTTTTAGTTTTATAAAGACAAAATAATGTGATAAGTTGTTGGAGATGACAGATTCTGCGTGTGCTGGACTACCATGTCAGATTGGTGAATCCAGCAACAGTTCACCTGTTGTTGTCAAGGTAGCTTATTAAATACTAATGTGAAGTGAGTACAGTTAACTGACAGATTACAAAGTTTTGGTAGAGAGTTAAGTTAATTCTCTAGGTATTTAGCACCAGCAATCAATAAAAGTTATTGATGTTAGTGTAGGTGGTGTATTGTGTAATCTTCAATAGATTGGTACAATGTTTAGCCCAAGGAAACCACATATTTTAGGCTACCTATGTCACCAACAACACTCTTGTTACCAGCATCACTAGAACTTTTGCCTTAGCTACATATTAAAAGGCTAACAAATTGTATCCCTTGGGAGTATAGTATAGTTTGTTTTGTAAGACAATCAAGATTATTGAAAACCTGGATGTCGTAGGTCATTCCAATGAAAAAACACATTCCTTTAAAATTACACTTGCAGGGATATACACACATCAATATCAGTTTGAATCGAATATTTACATTTGCATAACAACTGGATTTTGTTCATGATAAGAATATAGACAATAAATTGCTAGTTGTCTTGTAAGGATGTTGAATTGAGGACAGACACCTTTAAACCGTAGGTCTGGTTCTACATTCATACAATTTATGTCAGACAACATTAACATAGTCTTTGTATTACTGTTCTGAAATAAGTCATACCTGGTGAACTAAGAGTAGATTTCTCAAACTTTTGGCGTGGTAGCTTTACATTTCACTAAACCCTGTGTAACTGTGGACTAAAACCGTACCAAACCCAAATCATCACCATGTTTTCTGCTGCAGCATTGGTAATGTAAAGATATGCTTACATTTTACAGGATGAGTTTGAGATATATTTATCATGATCAACGTTTATCAGAACACTACAAAATATTACAGTTGTACAGGCTGAGCTAGATATGTGCAGTGTCACTGTGTTTGGAACTCTGGTTACGGAAAGAGGAGAAATCTGATAAAACTAGCACAGATTTTCTCACTTTATGTTGTTATTCAAGTATGTAGTGGAGGACCCTGGCAAAAGTCACATAGATTTTGTCTTCATATTCTCCTTACAAAAACACTCACAATCTATAAATTGTGTGTATCTTATGATATGTATACCTCGTAATGCCTCTAATATGTTTAAAAAATGGTTTTGTATTTGAGAAAAACATGAAAATTGTGGTGGAGAGGATATAATTTATTTTGTTTGCTTTTCTATCTATCTATAATTTATCCTTGGAGTCAGTATAATTATCAGTATAATTACTCCAAGATTTATCATAAAAAGATTATGTTTGAAACTTCAGTGTTTGTTTGTTTTTTAAAGCGTTACAGCTCAGACCTCCCTTCAAGGTGTTGTTGTATATCCAACTAAACCTACTTTGTAATGAGCGCCCTCTTATTGAAAGGTGCTATTAACATTCCTTGAGAGTGGTGCTATTTGTAAGAACTTCACCTTGTTTTTGTTGGACAAAAGTTGTCAAGAAAACAGCCCATTGTAGTACATCGTTTGTATTGTGATTGAACAAGTGAGAGAGATCAGTGTGAAACTGACAATCAGTCAGAAGTAAGTCACAGTCTATTATCACTGTATTTGATCTGTTGCGTTCCAGTTGGCCAAGTTCCAAAAACAGAGGGCCACTGCTGCCTCGGGAACAAGCCCCGACAAGAAGAAAAGAAGAAAGAAGTCACCACGCAAGAGCACTGAGAACGGGAAGGAGCGATGCATAGAGAGACCTGCCTCTAGTCTCAGTCAGGATTCAGAGCTTTATGAAGGCAGTACTACTAGTGAACTTTCAGGAATACATTCCATTTTAACCTCACAAGATGTAAGTACTGTAATGTCATAGCTTTGGAAGTGAAGTTGTTTGATGAGTATGTGTGTGTGTCAGTACATGTACAATGTATGTGTTAATTTCTACCAAGCTACTGGTTGTGTTGTGTACATTTCAGGGCTATCAAATCATGCCACTGAATGGGTGACACATTTATACGCTTCACAGAAAACGTTGTATAGGTGGTATTGATGAAGTTGAGTGTTTGAATGAACATTTCAGAGCAGCATTTTTAATAAGTTTGTAGTTGTTTGTGTAAGTTTGGGAGTTATAATTTGAATGTTGTCCAGTGCATACCATTAAGAAGTTTAAACTATATAAAGTACATACATTGACAGGTATGTGTATTAATTAGCATTGCAATAATTAGTTTAACTTCACCTAACATTGAGATATGTAAAATGTATGTCAACATTTTGCATGTGTTCTAAAGCCTTAAAGGGATTCCCAAATTTTAATGTACATGTATTTTATTAAAATGTCATACAAATTAACAACTGTCATGAGTGTACATTTGACTATATTGCCAATCCTTTCAAGGATCTGAATGTAATTGAGAAGGTATCTGATTACAGAAATTGCATGTAATGATTTAAACGCCAGATTAGGTTGCAGGGTGAGATTGATTACAGGTTAAGTTTTATCAAATGTCAAATTAACTGCCAATAACAACAAATTGTCAATATTAAATTTACTATATTGTCAACATTCATGCAAAATCCTACAGGTTTGTTGTCTTCCCATCCTGAGAGTTCATAATATAGTTTTATTTATATATAAAGGGTATGAAGTCACTAGCATGGAATGTGAGATCCCTGGATTACTGGGTCAAACGATACTGTTGAAATTGCTTAGTGTTGATTACCTGTATAGGCCAGTTGGAGTAGTAACTGAAATATTTTGAAATGAATTGGCTATGTTATTTGCACCCAGATAGCCTGTACTAACATGCCAGGTAGCATGTCAATAGCTTCAGTTACAGCCTAAGGTAAACCGATCAATAAACACCTATTGTGTATGTTCATTGACGCCATGCTAAATGCCCCCTGAGGACACTTTTAAGACAATGTCACAGCGCCCTCTAGAGTTTGGATGATAATCAACTTAGCCAAAGAAGTGTTTACTCTGACAAGTCAACAAGTTGATGTGAACTTTGACATTTGTGAAAATCTAAATATTCTGTTTACAATACTGGTAGGGATATGATGTTATTCACTGTGGTTTGTATCAATATAATCTGTAAAGAATTATACCGTAAATTCTATATCAACAGAAAATGGTTACACTGTACAGGTAGAACCACAGACTGACCCGCCACCGTGGATGGTCTGTGGTAGAACTTAGACTTTTATTCTGTAATCTATCATTTCATGTTAGGAAAAAATTGATAATTTGTTTCATTGTGAACTACTTAGCAAATCATATTTTGATGGTTATCAGTACTAAAATATTTTACTAAAAGATAGATGTGATTGTGAATTGTATTAAGTTAGAAGTTAAAATTAGGGTCAGTAAGATAAAATAAATAAGGTTACCTGATTAGTTGAACAACATTCATTTTGGTGATTCTGCCCATAAATAACACATATGTATGTGTGTGTGTATGCATGTCACATGTATGTATGTATGTATGTATGTATGTATGTATGTATGCATGCATGTATGTATGTATGTATGTATGTATGTATGTACAAAAATGTATGTGTATGTATCTACATTGTATATTTATGTGTGAGCATGTGTGTATGTTTCCATGTGTGTATACATACATGTACATGTTTTGAATTGTGTGTGTTTTTTGGAAGGTTATGTATTTGGTATGGGTGTATGTGTAGATGTGTGTGTGTGTGTGTGTGTGTGTGTGTGTGTGTGTGTGTGTGTGTGTGTGTGCGCGCGCGTGTGTGTGTCTGTGTGTGTGTGTCTGTCTGTCTGTGTCTGTCTGTCTGTGTGTCTGTCTGTCTGTCTGTCTGTCTGTGTGTGTGTGTATGTGTGTGTGTATGCACATTTGGTATGTATTTGTGTTTTTGCGTAGGTTGATGTATTTGGGTGTGTATTGCTTAATTGCATTGTTTAGTATATGTGTCGAGTGTATGAGTGTGTGTGTATGTTGTATATGAATGTGTTGTGAGTTGTTGATAGCGTGCATATTTGTGTGACTAAATCACACATTGGTATAGTTCACTGCGTTAGTATCAAAGTTACAATCCAAAATAAAAGTTATACTTACCCTCTATACAGGATTACTGCACTATAGTCTATACCCAAAACACTCTCTAGTGTTGACTGTTTTATAGTTTGTCATGGAAGTAAATACTCTTTTGAAAAAAGACACCATTTCTGTATTGTCACAAGAGACTGTGTATACCTATCATTGTTGTGACTATCTAGGTATTAACTACATGTATGTGTCAGAGTTGATGCCCCTTTACAAATACCCTGTATCTACCAACAACGTAGCTAGAATTAATCACTCGGTCAATGATCAACACAGATTGTAGTAGTTTCTACACAGTGTATAACAATGTATTGGTCAGCACCAGCCTGTCAGACGGTATTGTTATTAATTATTTATTGGCACTGCTCGCAGAACAGAACAAGTCTTGACACCTGCCTCTTTTTTCCATTCCTAGAGTGACCAAAGGTCTACTAGTGCAGACGAGTACTCAGCTGAGGTAAGGTCCTGATTATATTGTTATATCCACAATGTATAAGACTTTAGAAGATATAAGACCTTGGTATGTTCTCTGAGTAGCATATATAAGCAAAGTAGTACACTCAGTTATTTTTACCATCAGTATGTTCTGGTATGTGGTTCCAGGCATGTGTAAACACAAGCTGTAAATATTTCATAATGTCAATTTCTCATTGCATATTTTTCATGCATTTTTGTGCTCCTACTCGAACGTAATGTTGTTCATGATATACTCAAACAATCGGAAAAAATGAACAATTATGCAAACCGAATTTCACAGAGTTTCAGTTTCATTACTGATTTTGACCTTATCTACTACATCTGAATGAGTTTAATTTTGTAAATTTATCACACTTGATCTTCACCATAATGGAGTAGTCACAATTTTGTTCCTTCTGTAAATCAGTTTCTTGTCAACTATTACAATACCAGTATTAGTAAACACTCGCAATTCTTTAGAGTATATCTCTACAAATCTTGTATTTACCTAAAAAAAAATAACATGAAAAAAATCCCTGTATGGTGAAATACTGTAGTAAGTTGTTTGCGTAGTCCTGATCAATAATTAATGATGTGACAAACAGAGCAACAGATATGAACCACAATGAAAAATTTAGCATGAAAAATAGAAAATTACACAAACATTTTAGGTTGTTGAGTCACTGAAATCCATGCTGTCCTGCTCTAGTGGAAAAAATGCCCAGTAGTATCATGCATTCCAAAGTCTTGTTTTTTTTAAAATTTATATTTGTTATACATACAGGCAGACATCTTGAAACTGTACAATGTACAATATGTACAGGTATACAAGCATTTGAAGGCTTTATGCTTGAAATCTAGAATAACATTGACATTATGTAACCCCAGGTAAACATATCTTAGCAGCTATAGGGTAAAGTGATTACATTTCCTACATTACCTGACAGACTGAGTACTCAGGAAATTACAGAGTTGAAAGCAAAGAGAGTTAGAAATAGTCATGAACAGGTGTATTTCGCACACAATGGGTTAATTGTAGATTGTAACAATGGTTGATGGGTCACGGCTCTAAGCTATATTGGTTGGTATTTTATCTGGCAGGAAACTAACGGTCTTACAGCTGAACTACGAAGAATTGAACTAAGAGATGCTAAGTCTAAGATAACACAATTAGAAGAAACACTTTATGGCAAACAAACTGCTTTGCAGCAAATGCAAGAAGAGTATGACAAACTAAGACATATCATCGCTAGCCAGGTAAGTCCACAGACTGTCCTTGTTTTATTTCTATGCCATTGTAATGTTAGGATTCTGTTTACAGGTACAATGTATATGTGATTGTGTTGTGTATATGAGGATGTATTTATTTATATTTTTTAGTTTATTATTGTTTATTTAATGGAAGATGACAACAGGTATGCACCCAATGACAGTCGTCTCACAGTTGGTACAGTATATTACAATCACCACAGATGTAACAGTAAGACAAGACATATACTAAATACATAACTAGATAAATAAATATCACAAATATTTACATTTGACATATCCAAAAAAAACCCCAAAAGGCATTAGAAACTGGCATGGAGTACTTTTCTAAAACTTTGTAGCTGGTTAAAAATATCAGTGTCCTGGCTAATTTTATTATAAGCTGCTGCACCCATACCGTAATAGGTATGAAAGAATGGTGTTATAACAGATGTTGGTTTGAACAGGACAGTATTTTGGAATCTGGCATGCTATAATTTGAGAGTGAAAGATACATCATGTTGTTCAGCCCTATCAGGCTTCTGATAGTGTGGCACGAATGTCTGTATCTCACAGACTAGCTACAACTTGTGTTCACATTTAGTGATCAACTGTGGTGGTAGTTAGGTGCAAACTTGACCAATTCTACACAGCTGATGCTTGATATTGTATACATAGGAATGCAACTTAGTACATCAGTCTTTAAAACCTATGGATCAAACAACACTGCTATATATGACACTGACAGTGTCCAAATTCCTCTCTGTTTATTGTTGCTAGACTCTTAATCCAATCTTTAGTTTGCCTGTGTAATTTCTCACACTACTATGTCAACTGGTGCAATGTGTTGCCATGGCACCTGTAAGCCTTTCTCAGCACCATGACTTCAGCAATGACCTTGAGTGACCTGACTATACACTTTTACAAGAAATAACATCTCTTTCTAAAACTCACAGGTCAAACTTTAGTGGTGCATGCTGAATAAATTCAAAGGTGTTCAATCTGTTATCAGAAGTTGATTATGTGCAAAGTATTGATTTTTTAGCAGTACAATGAGACTGTTCACATTTGCCAAGACTCAGAAAAAGAATTTTGACAGAAATACAGTATTTGATATATTACAAAAACGACAGATGTATTGATCTGAAGCGAAATACTCCTCAAACTTTGACACACACATTTATCAATTCAGACGTCTACTGAAACCCAGTCAAATCAACTTTACCAATATTGTGTGTGTACATTACCTCATTGATTATTCAGTACAACTTTACCCTTGTGTAACATTGTGAAATTGTTGATAAGGTTCCCTAAAATAACCTTAGTCATGATATAAACAGTCTGAAGAATTCCACCATGTGCAGGGTTGCTATATATGGGTCAGGTGAAAGGTCATATACTGTGCATGTGTTTGCTTTAGAGATGCAGTGTTTGGTATTGTAGGTGTATAGTAGTCTATTGTATGTGTGTTTGACTAGTCTGTGTAGCAAGGTGTGTTTATGTGTATGTCTGGACAAGTTAACCTTTCTCACCTTGCTGGCTATAATACCAGGTTAATTCCTTGACTTTCTGCATGGCAGTCTTTCATGGATGTCATGTGACATAATACAAATATGGAGAGTAGGGCAGTGTACAAGAGATGAGTCTGTTTCCATTTTATTGGCACAGGAAAATTCAGTCAAATTTTGAAAATATATATTAGACTAACAAGACTCCTAAGAATATTCTCTATTTTCATATTATACCAAAATGATCGATATATATGGACTGTTCCTTGATTTTATAGTTGTAATTTACTTGTTTATTTTATGTAGTCAGTGATGAAGTAATTATTAATTATAGTAAGAAGTTTGTGTAAATTACTGTGTATACAGTACCCATAGTCAAGATGCTGATGGAATTTTGTTTTCAATATTGTTCTGATCTGATCTGTTCTGTTCTGTTCTGTTCTGTTCTGTGCTGTTCTGTTGTTAGAAATAGTGTTCTGTGGTCAGATAATCAAGGCACAATGGCTATATTATCAGTAGTGTTCAGAATATCAAGGTCGAGATTTTTCAGCATTGTTAGTACTATGTTACATTGACATTCAGATTATTAAATCATGGACAATGGGCATTAAAGTAGTCTGTTTGATATATCCAGGGTCCATATCAATCTCATTAAAATCCCATGTAGTGTACACATTGCGATTTCTTGTTGGCTGTTATGTTTACTGTCATTTGTTCTCTTGTGAGCTCATTACATACATCTGACATGATACATGTACCATAGGTTTTCCCGAGCCACACAAGAGTGCTGAGTGAATTCACTCAACCAATGAAAACGCATAATGCACCAAAACATCCGGATACATTACTCAGAGTGCTCTGTTCGAAAAGAGCACGAGCACAGAGCGCAGACAACGATGTTATCGTTATTGTTTGGTGGTTCCCTTTCTTTCACTTTTGAATGTTGAGTGTTATATTGGAAGACGGATTCTGGTTGGCTACTCGTAAGATTGAGATTGGGTTTGGGAAAATCTATGGTATTGGGTCAGATTTATGTAACTAGTGCTCACAAAAGAACAAACGACAGTAAACGTAACAGCCAAAAAGAACTTGTGACATGTACATGTACACTACATCCGATTTTAATCAGATTGGCTCCATATAAGATAATTGTTCATTTTTACAAATGGTAATGGTAGTACTGCTTGTCAAAAACTATCATTGATGAGTTGTAACTATGGAAACATAACTACGGAAACATAACTAGAGTAATTGACAGGAAAGGCCAAGTATTGAATATGATTTGGATTTTACATGATGCATTGAAAGTAAAATGTCACTCTTGGATCAATACAAATTGTAATCAGAAAAAGAGGAAAGTGTTTAATATCCTGTCATTTAGCAATTTGCTCTTTCTTTGATTTGTCATTGCCATTAAGAATTAAAATCAAATATTTATATGCCATGACATTCTGTGGTTAAGAAGTCTTCTACATGTTTATACTATGTGTAATATTCTGATAAGTAGCCTGGCTGGCTGTGTTACTGGATCTTTGACTACGATAATAAGGTGACGTTTCCTGTCACTGTGAGGTAGAGAAGAGCTATTGTAGTCACAGACCCAGCAAATAGACAGGCTATCTGATGAGGAGCTATGAAGTGAAGATGAAGTCACAATTTATGCTAACAATAATCAGCTGAATAATCCAGTTACATGACTAAGTCACCACAAAGGATCAGATATGTATACTGATATTATACAAGTGTAGCTTGGTATCAATTATCTAAAGGGCTTCACACTGCCAAATTTAGTCCACTCCAGGGCTGCTCTAACTTTTAGTCCGACCTAAAAGTACATATCCACAGAATTTCAGAATGTTACAGGCTCAGGATTAAAATTTAGGTGTGAAAAACTCTTATCTAAGAGCTATAGAAAAAAGTTGGCCTAGAACAAAAGAATAATCCTATGTTATCTGTATGGTGCCAGTGATAAGGTAGCACTAATGTGAGAACTAGGGATTGAAACCCTGGCCTTTAAAACTGTAAGATTGAATAATTGATAACACAGCATGTATATTATAAGGGGTTCCTGTCAACTGTTGCCATGGAGTTTGTTGTACCCATCATTAAATTCAAAATAGGAGGAAGAGATAAGCCATAACAATCACAAGAAATCTTCTGATGATGTATTGTTACTGGGGATGACTAAGAAAGGATAAAAGTTGAAGTCGGTAAATAGGGCAACCCCCTTACCTAACTTTGATATTTTACTGCAAGGTATGTGATACTATTGGCATCATTGGCAGACAAAGAGAGATGTGGAGGATAATTAATGGCCTCATTAGACTTGAAAGGAGGTGTCATTACTTGAAATAATCAGGCAGCAAACAAGATTGAAAAGAAAGTCAACTTGTTATTGTGTTACCAATCCCAAGGCAGTACTTGTTATCTGTGAGTTTATGAGACTATTAAAAAATACACTGAGTGTGTGTTGTCCAGTATTCAAGTGCCAACATGTCCAGGTAGCACGTTGGTTTGTTCCCTCCAAATCTGTCTTTGAGTTCATGACCTCCTGTGGAGATTAGATTAGAAAAAATTGATTAATATTGAGTGAAGATTTAAGATTAATTTGTAGAATAAATGCAATATTTGTAAGTTTGTGTCTTCCCTGCTTCAGTATAGAAATTTTGTTATATATACACATACATGTACACTTGAATTGACAGTGCCACTGTCACCTAGTCACTGTTGTTACTGTCACTGGTGACTGAGTACAAGCATACTTACATGTAAGATGGAGGGTCTGTGGTACAAGTCATAAGTCATGTCATTGTCACCTGTATGTCTGACACCAGTGGTTTTGTTCAATTTGTTGCTCCTTTGCATCAGTCATTTGAAATGTATTGTGCATACAGTTGTTGCAAAATTTGGCTATTGACCAGATTTTCATGAATGAAAGTATTGTACTTGTATAGATATTGGCAGACTGTCTATAAGCATTCCTTCCCCCTTCTAATACTGCACCAACTCTGTAATCATAGTGTGTGAAAAGACAGTTGCCAAGTTTTGGTATTAATGTGATGTAATGGTTCACTCAGATAATAGGCCTCAAAAAAAATAATTGTTTAGTTTGGGTTACCTAACCCCACCAAGCTTTTCACTGCCTACCCTAAACTTTTTTTTTTACGTATTCGAGACAAAACAAATAAAATCGCAAAAATTGTGAAATCTCACGAGAAATAGTGGATGTGGAAACTTACATCAGCTTAAAAAGACAAAATAAAACTGTTCTTCCAATCTGTAATTGCTGTACATCTGATAGGAAGAAATAAACAACACAGAAATCATTTGGAAAACGATGGAAAACCTGAACTAGACACTCATACATGAAAAAAAATATAATAAAATAAAAATAAAAAATCTACCTACCCCACCTATTCTAAAATTGTGCGTAACTGGAACCACACAATTTTTTTTTATTTGGCCTTACAGTATCTATCACACATCTACAGCATAGTAGAGACCAAATGTTCTGTACTGACTCAGTGAGTATATATGGGTTCTAGGCTACATAATACATTCCAAGTTATTGCAACTGTAGCCTGTTTGTATACTTCAGAAAAGACAAATCCGTTGATTTTGTGTGTACACTGTGACAGCTTAGAGAGATATAAATTGAGTGCTAGGCAATTCAGGTGGCACACACATACCTTGTCATCTCTGCTGCCTATCAGCTGTCCTTGAAATGTGTTTGACTTCAAGCACAATCAAGTATGAACAGCAAAGTTGACTTTGCCATTATGTATACTGTATGTAAAGATAATTGAGTGTACTTGTATAGAAAGAATTATTGTATGTTGAGATCGGCATACCCCAATCATGCCAATATCCAGAGAATGTAGTTGGGCTTATTTAGTCTTAATATACCATGAACTTGCACAGAAGATTCCTTTGTATCTTACAACAACAACAACAACAACAACAACAACAACAACAACAACAACAACAACAACAACAACACCCCTATAGGCAAATAACAACTAAGTTTACAGAATAATGTATATGTCTGAAAGTGAGTGAAAGTGTGAAAATGCCATTTCAATTGTTCCTTCGAATTTTTTGGTATCCTTTTAATACTATAATAGTTATGGGTTTAAAAAAAAAATTACCACTTAATTTTAGATCACAATCGTAGACTTCATTCAGTTTATACATGTTGATGGTGAAATTGTACAAAATTGATAAAACAATTATCCAATTCAACGTCTCTGCATATTTTATGCATATATTTATGTGCATCTAGTACTGGGAAATTGTTGCCTAGAGTCAAGTAGCCTAGTGCTATCCTTCATTGATTCTTAAGATCTCTCTTTAGAGATGATTCAATACCATGTTGGCATCCACACTAAGAGTCAACTTGTGTTGATGTTTTGACTTGTCTATCCACAGACACAAGCCTGTGGAGATATTGGATATATTGACATCCCCACACCATGACTTAACTCTAGGCTGGGGAGATTGTAACCTTATGATACCTTGTTTGTTCACATTGTTGACTGAAAATAGTAAAAATTTCTTGGTGTGCAGTTTAATGTTTATTCTTTTATACATGTACACTGTATTTCTATTGCAGGGAGTAAATAACACTGAAGGTTTGTCTACGACAAGAGAAGCAGAATACAAATCCGTAATTGAACAGTACAATTTAAAAGTAAGTTACCATATTATACACTATTGCTGTACTTTGATTGGATGATGTAAGGATTCATAGTTTTTGTGCAGCTTAATTTTAGCAATCTTTTGGCACTAACCCACTGTCAATATATGCTGACAAATCAACCAATGTGTGCTATTCTAATGGCTGTTGATAGATATATCCTAACACTATTCTGATAAAATCTAACTGAATACATTTCATACATGTCAAAACTTGAGACAAGTGAAGTGTTTGTCTAGCAGAGTATTAAAAGTCAAGTTAATGCATTATGGAGCAAAGTACCCCTGAAATAAACTGCTGTTGGGGTGATCTTGTTTCTCCTGGTTCAACTCAACACTCTGTGACGGTTACACAATGCTTCTGTACTCATTTACGTTCTTCAGTTATGTCTTCTACTTATTTGTGGAGTGGGTAAGCGACAATTTATCATCCCAGCTGAAGCTACGTTTTGATAGACTTGGAGTGGTTTAATCTCATTACTACAGGCAAGCCATTAACAGCTTCACTACAGCACTCGTATCCCTGTAGCTTGGTTTACAAAAAATTAATTACTCTATATTTTTTCTGCAGAAAATTCCACTCTCTGTAATGCCTTAAAGGTGGCTTTGAGTCACGTCCACACTACTCTCTACATGACTATTTAGTTCATTTGTTCAGTTGATTGATACAGCTTTAAAAGTGAGCTGCCGAGTTTAGATATCTTGTTTTGGCATTAGTCTAGAGAAGCATTTACTAACTGCTAGGGAGGAAAAGTTACAACTTCGTCTCATTCTGGTATTGCGTAAATTGGAACTCATCTTGGCAATATTTCAGGAAGCTAATTTGATTTCATTGTGTGTCTGTTACTTACTTGCTAAAATTTGTAAAGTTGACATACAATAATATAGTGATCTACTGTTTTACTTCTCACTGTATCATTTCTTATGAACTTTTCTTTTTAAATTTTGAAACTCAGGAATAATATATATAAACAAGTTATTGATATGAATGTCATAAAAATCTAATTTGTAAATTTGACTGAGTAGTGATTTAAAAATGCTTGTTCAAGTCTTTGGTTCGCTGTTTTATTTTGAGGAATTTGGCACTATGCCAGAATTACTAACAGACAAACCCTTAACTTTGAACTCATTCAGCTGTGTGTCTATAGTTGGTTGTCAGAAATGTCAGTTTGTATGTATGTAAATTACATGTATCTCTCCCTGTTTAGGTAGATGCTGTTAGATGTAGTGTGTACGCTAATGTACAAATCAAATTATAGTTAATCCAGTAGGAAAAGAAAATAAAGTCTAATACACTGTAGTGTTAGTTCCAAACAGTTTGTTTCAAATACTGAATCACAGGAATGTAAATGTGGACAACGGTCACATTCACAACAATTTTGACTCTTTGCAAGTGAAGAACAACACTGAACAACAACAACAACAACAACAACAACAACAACAACAACAACAACAATACTCTGCCAGTGAAGGAGTTGCAAAAATAGTTGCAATGAATTATATCTAAAAAAAGAAAAAAAATGTTCTGCTTGTATTTAAGGGAAATGTATTAGATCCTGTAAAATGCAGTTTCTAGTTGAACTTGAAGCCATATTTTGACAACGCAGACAAGACAGTACATTGAACACAGTTTCATTATGTATACAGATACATAGAAACTCTCTGGTGCTTTTTGAATGAGTTGTTTCATCAACATCAAATCTACCATATTTTTCTTGTCGAACCTAAGTTTTTAAAATCATTTTCAAAAAATTTCATGAAATGAATTTTGTGCTCAATCATCAAAAATAGTCTGATGTCTTGATGGTATTGTACATTAACACCCCCCTCATCCCCACCTATGCAATTTTCAGAAGCATTTGTTGTACATGGTCCTTGCAAGATACTGTAATGCAGTAGTCAAACCAAATTTTTTAATATCTGCAACATCCACAAAGAATCCTGCAGCACTTTCTCAAAAAATTTAACATGCAAATGGACATTGTATGATCTTGTCTGTCGTGTTGTAGATTAGCCGATATTAGCTGACAGTGCATTCATATTTCTACCTTAGATCCAAGAATTTCAGCAAGCCTTGTCACAAAGAGACGAGGTCATCAAGCAACTATCAGTCAATTTACAGAGTACACTACAAAGCAGAAACACACTACAGATAGAAGCTACAAGCCAAGCTCAGCAACTAACTCAACATATACAAATATTGCAACAGCAGCTCCAACAGGTGCTTATATGATTTTTGTTATTAGTTTTATTAGTTTTAGTGTTTGTCTTAAGTTTGTGAGTAGGGTGATTCCCCAGGTATGTTTCTTGGGTTTCATTCCAAAATTAACCATGAATGCATTGAAAAGTGAGTGAATTATACCATATTTCACCCAGCACGTTACTTTGATTTTAAACATATTTTGCAAGCTGCCATACTGAGCATGTACTGTGTGTGAAATTTTTGCAGAATTTGTGTTTTGCATGGTTATAAATAGTCACTTTGCAGTAAGTTATCAAGTATTCTTGACTTATTGTTATTATATAGTCTTATGATTTGTCTCATGTTGTGTCATCATTTCAAAGTCACTTCCTGTCAGGACAGAGTGTTTGTCGTGTACAGACTTTGAAAGTGATTAAAGTATACCATTACTTTAAAAATGAGTTCTGTACCATTATGCCTACAATTTCAAATCCAGTGAACAAAACTTGAAATGCAGAGACTAAAATAAAATCCACTGTATCAACAATTTATCAAGTATCTCTAATAGGTGAAAAGCATAGATAGGTAACAATTCAAATGTCAATCCATATTGTCAGGATTGTATATTCTACAATGAACGTTCAAAGTGGTAAAAAAAAAATATAGATTGGTCAATTGCATTCTACATGTCACTGATTTAATTAACTATTTATCACAGATAAAGTAGAATATTTTAGTACCTTATTTGTACAAAATAGAATTCCCGGTCATAAACTAGCGGAATTGTGATGCTTTGTGACTTCAGGCGTCAGAGTTTATAATATGAAGTATGTTTATATTCTTACAGGCTCAAACTGCAGTCATGAGTCAGACCACTGAGCATTCATCAAGTGCGCAGCAACTAGCTGAGGCACAGGAGCAGGTGAGAGCACTGTCCATGGCAGTGGCAGAGAAAGACACTGCATTGTTAGAACTCAGTGAGGAGCTTTCAACAAAGTCAAAAGAGTTGATTGAAGTTAAGAAGGACAAGGAGGCAATGAAACAAAAGTCTTCCGAGGAAATTAGAGGTCTTATGGGAAGTGTGCAGGAAATGCAAAGAAAAGTGCATGAGAAATCACCTGAGAAAGGTGGTAGTGAAGCCGAGAGGACAGAACAGAAATTATCAAATCTTAGAGCTGAACTTGATGAAACTTATGGACAGCAGATCAACATGATGAAAGATCAGCTACGACAACAGCATGAGGAGGAACTTGTTGAATTGAAAAAGAAGTATGAAACTGTCCAAGGACAACTCAATGGCAACTCATCTACAGATAACCAACTCCGGGAGTTACAGAAAGAGATTGATGAACTGAAATCACAGCTCGATGACAAAGATGCCACCCTTGCCAGAAACAAAGTAGATATGGCTCTCCTCAATGAAAAATTTGTAGAGGCTGTAAATTCCTATCAGAAACAAATAGAAGAACTGAAATCAGCACCAGATCATTCATCTGATGAAGGAAAGGAGAACAAATCCAAGAAAACCATCAAACAACTACAGAAGCAGTTGATTGAAGCAAACGATGAAATAGTCCAATTGAAGGGAGCACTCGGAGAGGAAAGCGCAGCACTGCAAGAAAAGTTAAACACCACTGAAACAGACTCCACATCAGTAGAGATGGCAAAACTTAAAACTGAGTACCTAGAGGAAATTGAGAAACTAAAGCAGGAGAATGATGAAGCAGTTGGTCAGCTGTTGAATCAACTAGAAAACGCTTCTGAAAAGAATCAATCTATGAAGTTTAAACATGAGCAAGAGGTGGAGAACTTGAAGAGAAAGTACGAGGATGAGCGTCAGTCTTGCAAAGCCTCTCAGGATAGTGTGGATGTTGATGAGATCAGGCAGAAGATCCAAGAAGAACAAGAGGAGCGATATGAAAAGAAATTGGAAGATATGCAAGAACACCTGTCCTCTATTCATGAAATTGATATGAAGAGACTGAAGAGTTCTTTAGCGGTAGACTATGAAGATGATTTAAAGATTTGGAAACAACAGATGCAGGAGGACTTGGATCAGAAAGTTGAAGCTATCAAGGCAGAGAAAGATAAAGAGTTTATAGAGGAGCTGCAGAATGTAAGGAAAGAACTTGCAGATAGGCATGAAAAAGAGATAGAAATGTATAGGATACAGTTAGAAGAAAAACCAGTCAAAACATCTGAGAGGGTTGTGGAAGGTGAAATGATCAAAGAAGAATTAGTCCAGGCATTGATTGAACCTGAGCTGCTGCAGCAGCGGGCTCCTCCTCTAGAGATGCAGTTACACCAAATGAGCATTGATTCTATGCCCCCTTCAACTCCTGGTGTTGATAGTGAGCTTCTTCACAAGTTGCAAGGAGAGAATCAGGATCTAAGTGAAGCCAGGGATGCTTTACTTCAGCAGATCGATGAGTCCCACCACCAGCAAGAACAGATGCAGGAGGAAATCCTAACATTAATGAATGACCGAGATAGAGTAGAGGAAGAGATGGTCTTGCTGCGTCAGAAACCAGTATCAGATGAACTTGAAGCATTGAAAACTCAGAATGAGATGCAGAAGAAGGAATTAACTGATTTGACAGAAAGATATAAACAACAAGAAGCCAGAAACACTGCCTTGAATGAAGAAGTCAGTAATCTTACTCAACAAAAGAAGAACCTAAAAGATAAGATTCAACACTTGGAGGTGCAGCTGGAAGATGCTTCAGGAGAGGAGACTAGCGAGATCCTTGAAGAAAAGCTACTGAGTCAGGCTAACTTCTTTGAACAGGAGAGACAAGAATATGAGAAGGAAATTGAAGAAGTCAGTAACCAGCTAGAGACCATCACTGTTGCTAAAGAAGAAGTAGAGCAAGCAATGACTGCTCTTAAAGAGAAGCATGCCACAGAGATTGCAGAGCTGAAAGCCAAGCAGAAGGATGGTAGTCTTGCTGAACAACTTGACAAGGCTTTGGAAGAGAGAACACAGCTAGCATCTAGGATGATGGAGCTTGAACAAGAGTTTGATATGCTGAAAACTAGTCTGGAAATCAAGGAAAATGAGGCAGCTACTATCAGCGATCAGCTGGAGTTTGTAAAGAGGGAGAAAGCAAAAACAGTGAAGGAACTAGAGTCCAAGCAAGAGTTTGAAGAGGAGCTAATGCTGGAAAATGAGAGGCTGATGGCTATGTTGAGTCCACAACCCTCAGCCACTGAGTCTGTTGATGATGGTGCCAGTTCTGTTTCTGATCACAAGACAACAGATCTGCTGAATGAAATAGCTAGACTGAAGAAAGATCTGAGAGAAAGTCAGGAGATCTATACCAAAGAAAATGAATTGTTAAAACAAGCACTTGACTATGAGAAGGCCACAACAGCACAACTACTGCAGAAGGCTGAGCTGGCCCCAGAGTCCCTGAATAGTCTGGGACCTTCAGAGAGAGAAGTCATTGAGCTGAAACAGCAACTCGCCAAGAAAGATCAGCGTGAACATGAGATCCTAACAGAGAAGAATAAACAGATCAGTGTACTACAAGATAGTAATGCATTGTTGGAAAGAGAAAGAGTGGCACTCCAGAAAGAACTCAAAGATCAGGTAAAACAGGTGCAAGAGCTGCAAGAAAGAATGCAGACATCAGACACTGTTTCTGAAGAAGTGCAGGAAGTGTTTGGACGTCAGTTGACAGTTATTCAGGCTCAGAGAGATGAACTTCTGAAACAGTTAGAAGAGGACCAAGGGATGCAGAGTAAGATCTCTGAAATTGTCGGTGAAAAAGCACTTCTTGAAGAAAGCTTAAACCAAGAAAAAGTAGTTTTGAAAAAGAAATTATCAGAGATGGAAGACCTACAGAGAGAACTGATAGAACAAAAACGTACATTTGACAAACAGATTAGTGAGCAGAGACGAATGGAGGAAATGCTACTCCAGAGAGATCAGATGGAACAAGAGCTGGCAAAACAGAAAAACATCTTGGAAGTTGAACTGCAAGATATCGAGGAGAAGCTGCATGAGAAAGAAGATCAGCTAAGACATGAAAAGGCAGTCCTTGAGAAGGAGTTGAAAGCCAAAGATAACAAACTCGTAGTAGTAGAGGAAGCTTTCCAGAAACGTGAGGAAGAAATACAGAAAGTACAAATGAATGAGATAAATGAGGTGAAAAGCAACATTGAGAAGGACTACATGACCAAACTGCAGAAACTGAGAGCTGAAAGTGATAGAGCACATGCTGAAGCAATTGCTCGACTTAAACATGATATGAAGCAGCAGTATGGTGTACAAGAAGCACAGGCGAAGGAACGACACATGGCAGACATCTCCTTGCTGAAGACGAAACATCAAAGCCAGGTGCATTGGTATACTTATTAAATTTCATGCTGGAAACTGAGTTATAAAATGGCAAATTCAAAATGTACATCACATGAAAATGCTGCATGCCTTCTTACAATCAGAAAGTTGAAAGACATACTTTATGTGTCTGAAAAATTAATAACATAATGCTTAATGTTTTTAATTGAATATAAAGCAAAAAACTGAAGTAACATTTTGAACTTGCCATTAATTCCTACATCAGTGATGATCAAATGATAAAAAAAATCAGACTATCATCACAAAATTTCAAGAATATAACATAACCCTTCTCTTATTCAGAGAGATTGAGTAACACGAAACTTGTTCCTGAAAGTTCACTACAAAAAGAAACTACAACGAACAAAAAAAAATGGAAAAATAAGTACAAAAAAATCCAAGATATCAAAACTTGCAAAAGAAACTTTGGCGGTCAGTTTCTTTTGCAAAGACAAGTGCCTTCAAAAAGCTCTGAATCCTGACAAAAAAATTGTAAAAATCTAAAAAATATTATATTGTAGAAAAGTAGAAATCCCCTAACTTATATTATAATATAATCCCAATTTTCTAACCTAATCCCTAGGATGTAGGAAATAACTAAAATTATATTTGTATATATTCCATTTTACTGTACCTTATCTTCCTTAATTTAATGTAAAAATTCAAAATGTAAACAAATCAAATATGTTATTTATGATAGTTTTATCAAATCACTAGATGTGAAATTGCTGATTTGATAAGTGATTCTACTTAAGTTTTCTTTTAAAACAAATTGTGAATAACTTTAGGCTTTTTTAGATGAATTTTAAATGTTGCATATACATGTATATTGCAATTATTACATTTATTGATTTCATGGGTGCCTCAGACTTTGGGTATAATGATATCCCATATAAGGATGCATGCATTTGTGTATGAAGTAACCATATAAGTGCTTTTGAATATGTGGGTAAAGTGACCCCCGTAAGTGCCTCTGAATTTGGATGTAAAGCGGTCCCAGGAGTAACTCTTATTTTGAGTATAAAGTGATCCCCTAAGTGCCTCTGATTTTGAGTATAAAGTGATCCCCTAAGTGCCTCTGATTTTGGGTATAAGGGATCCCCTAAGTGCCTCAGATTTTGGGTATAAGGGATCCCCTAAGTGCCTCTGATTTTGGGTATAAAGTGATCCCCTAAGTGCCTCTGATTTTGGGTATAAAGTGATCCCTAAGTGCCTCTGATTTGGGGTATAAAACTATCCCCTAAGTACATTGTATGTATGCATTTGGGTAAAAAATAATTCCCTAAAGTGCCTCTGATTTTGGGTGTAAAATGAGCCCATATATCTGTTTGGGGTTACAAATTGATCCTAGAATGCCAGACTTATACTACTTGCAATTTGTCAAATGTTTGCCTCTTGTGTGGGGTTGCAAAGTAATCTCATGGATGCTTATGGGGTGTATTGGGATTCTTTGAAGTTGCAAAAGTGATCCTGTAATTGTTTCGTGTGGGTTGCAAAATGATCCCTAATTGGTGCTTATGATTATGGGTTGCAAGGGATCCTGTATGATTGCGCCTTACAAAATAACAAATTTGACAACTTGATGTTCATAATAACACGGCCAAGTGATCTCATATGCATTTCAAAATTTCACATCTTGCCTTCCTTCCTCTTTCTCCATGAAGTGAACCATGAGTCCACTTAATTGTATGGAGAGTAAGAAGGTTGTAGGAATACAAATCAGTGCTTACCTCATCAGATCAATGGGCTTCCAAGCATTCACAAAAAAATCAATCATTACATTTTAAATATTTATTGTCCAAAGTTTGCATGTACTTCTAATTATGCAATTGTAAATATGTAAAAGATGGGCTATGGTAGGGTTGAAATTGTATTTTTGCATGTGTGTTTTCATTTCTTTTGTCTTTTAATTCTACTATATTGGTCTGTCCATAGGTCAGATGGAGCCATGTGTTTAATAGGAAATGGATTGTTTAGTGCATTTTTCATTGTCAAATTAGTTAATTAGTTTTTGGTTAACTTTAAAATATGTAGGTGTGTTATGTTTTTGGTGTAAGGGTTGTTTATGTGAAAGTTTAGGTTCATTTTGTATTTTAGTTATGAATCAGTTGTGTGATTTGTATGGACATACAGTGTGAGTTGATTTCAAGCAAATCTTGCCATGACCATCAAGGCTTTGAGTCGAGTGTATTATAATGTCAATTACAAAGACAAATAGCAGTAGTTCAACTGAGTAAAGAAACGTTAGAACGTTTGATCAGTCTTGGTACTCCATACGCAATGACCAAAGTCGGATAACTTTACAAGTCAAATGATTACCAAGCTGATGACACAAGAAATTCTTTCCCAGTTGCTGGTTGAGGTTTCGCTTTGTTTTCCATTTCTATCCAGGTGTTTCCTCAATGTTTTGATGTGATTCCTTCAGAATGTTACCAGTATGCAGTATTTGCGTCAAAAATATTCTTATCACCCCTTCACTGCCAATTTTGATAGTCCTCATATGTCAACATCAAGCCAGTACTGTAAAAATGATACAACATGTCACTCGAAAGTCACTACCTCTTCATGAGCTTTGCACTTTGACCTTTGACACCACATAGCATTATGGGAAATCTAAGATGGCAGTGAAGACTGATGAGGAATTGCAAAAAGCATTACATGTACTGAGTGTGTGTGTGTATGTGTTTGTTGGATTTGCAGTGAAGATTTGTGTCTGGGTATGTGAGAATTAAATCTTTATATATCAGAGAAAAATATTTAAATCCAAATATCTATACCAACTTCAGGAAAGGCTGCATGTTAAAAGTAAAACAAGGTTACAGTATTTCACAATAATCACTGAAGAAGATGAAAAAACCACACTTATGTCTAAAGGATCCAATTGAAAAAATCAGTGCAGGAATGGTTTCAGAATTTGCTGTAAGATTTTGATGACTATGTCATCTCAAGCAGATAGTTGGATAACCTATCAAACCATAGCAAAATATATGCTTATGAATATGTAATATTAGATGAGTCATAACTATTTGAAGTCTTCCACAACAATTTTACAATTGATTTGAGAGATGGATGATTTTGTTTTGAATAAAAATAAGAATTGTCTATCAACAAACATTGTAAAGGTCTGGGTCAAAATAGGGCTGTGTTACCAAAATATTGAACAATTTTCTGATTTCATCATAGATGTATATTACATCTCACAATTCTGAAAATTTAATTTTTTCATCTATAAATTAACAATTTTTTTTGACGTCCTTTGTCTTAACTTATCCTGGTTGTATCGTAGTGGTTACAATAATTCCTCTTTCTCCGGTGAAAATTCTTAAATTATTCATAGAAAATAAACCCTGGACTCCCCTTTATGCCTAAACTCTCCTTTGATTCTATCCTAACCCCCATCTTAATTTGTCTTGGTAATTTTCTATAAATATGGTGAAACATAACTTGAACTTTCCTTTCCAAAGTATCCCTGGCCTGTATTCAGTTCAATATGCACAACATTTCAAAAATGCTAATCAGAACACTTTGATAAACAGGAAGCTTCTATTTTGACCCAGGTCTAATCCCTGATTGGTCCATGTATTCATTCATGTAATCCCATTGGATAATGTGTCCTGTCAATCAAAAATTACATCACTATGGTGAATCATTCCTGTCCAGGATCAAGCGGTATTAAAAACAAATTTATTTAAAAGAATGATTTATGGTTGTCTGATTTTTTTTTTGGCAAATTTGCTGCCGTATGATAAATAGATGTTTGTTCACTAGTCTACTGACCCAGACTTTTACATTGTATGCTAAAAACTTTGGTTTTTTAACTGCTAACAAGAAAGGCAGTAGGTAAGATGACTGTGTCAAGCTCAGTCAGTGTATTGTAGCTGCATGAAGTACTAACAACTTCAGCCATGAATGTAACAAGTTGTGTGTCTCAACTAAAACATCTTAATACATTGGTTTGAATAACTTGAAAGGTTAATACAAGTCTTTGATAGATAAATACAGAGTGAGTTGCACCCCATTTCAAGCATAGAGACAAAACTAACTTTATCCTGGAAATGTGAATTGATAATATTGAAGTGATAGTACAGTTATTCAACATCAGAAAGTAGAGGTTCCTGTTTCTGGTACATGGTTTTTTCTTCTATAGTCCATTCAAATTCATTATATCTATTCACACAGTTTCATAAATGTGAGGACTTAGGTTCTTTGAAGGGTTTATCCTGAAATGTCGGCAATTTTCAACTTTTTTGGATCAAGGATATTTTATCTAATTAACATTTTTTTGGTACATGGTAATGCATAGAGCTCACCATTTTATAGTATTCATATATGTGATTATACTTGGTATGCAGGTTATATAGTAGACTATTTTCCACATCATCATGTTTGTCCATATTTACAAGCCTAGGGAGATTTCAAGTTTATCATGAGAATCAAAAATATATCAGGACCCCTTAGCATAAGGTTATACTCAATGTAAGCACACCCTAGTACATGTGATTTCAGATATGGTGTGCCTGATTTTAAATCATGTAAATCACGATGCTACAATGTCCAGTTTGGATTAGTATTAAAATTTAGGACTGATGTGAAAAACAGGTATCTGGAGTAGTTTAAAGAAAAAGTGGTCCAGAACAAAAACATGATGCTTTGTTAACCATATAGCTCCTGGCTAATGCAAGAACCTGGGATTGAAACCCAAGCCTTTAAAGAAACACTTCTGTATTAAGTCCATTAGTGTCCATAATTTACATGACTCTGATTTTTTTTTGAAAGTGACGAAATCTTAAAATTTAATTGGAATGACTAAACACTTTATATGTTAATAACTGATATCCATGGCGATTTGATGTAGGTGTTTATGGATTTATATAGTAAAATTGTAAAATTGCCTTCGGCTGTTAGTGTTGGATACAGTGTTACTCAAAAGTGATGTCAATAGTATACTTCTTAATACATAGCAGTGAATTTTAAAATTCTGTGTAGTAATACAAGGGGTCAATTGATAACAATTAATTGTTTCCGGCTGTTAAATTTACAATGACATTATCAAGGATTCATTTCATTCTATATGGCTTATCTCCCTATATATGACGGAAAAGTTTAAAATTCTACATCGCACTGCACCATATTGATAAATCACTGTCAGCTATTATGTATACTAAAACTGCATCAACAAAGAGCGCTTCTCTTTTATATCCAATTGACAGTAAATTTTGAACGTCGTCAAAACATTTTTTAATGAGAAACATCCCAGTAGGAACCTAAATTGTAAATGGATTTTTTCTGTCCCCTCAGTTCAGCTTTGATGTAATAAGAATTCATGATTTACAAACAATGTTGTATGTATTCTTTATCCTCAGTTTATCCTAGCTATTATCCCATAAAACTCTTGTATGTCTATTTCATCCATTTCAAATCAACTGTAAAATACTGCGGCAGTGCCATGCCGTGAATTTAGTAGACCTCAGAGACTGTACCTGCGCAAATATAACAATGAGTTTATAAAAAGGAAAGGTTATGTCATAGAATATTTACTGGCGTTTTTAAAACCATAAATTGTGGTATTGCATAGAACTCAGCAGGGTTTGATTACAACATGGTGTTCAGTACATACAAGGCCACCTATTGGCTTGTTCCATTCCCATGGTGCATTTAACATCTTTTACGTATACAAAAACTGAGTAAAGCGAACACTGTTGTCATGGTAACCGACAAGCTATCAGGGGATAGATTTCCATTAGCCTTCTACCTGGTACATAAATCAAACTCAGTATGATGGTTTTTCTGTGCATGGATGATAGAAGAAACCAATACATGTACACAGCAGTTGGTTTGTAAAGACATTCATGTATTAAACAGATATTACAGCTTGCAAACAATGACTAATGATGTACACCTAGTATAAAGGTTATATTTAGACATACCTGCAATGTGGGCAAAATATCAGTGCTAAAGATCTTCAGTCTTACCCAACTATTTTTTTTTTATGAGTCTGATTTTTTTATGTGATAAAGGTAGCCTTTTCACTTCTGGAGAATGATAAATGATATGATTTGCATACATGGAGTATGTATTGCTATTAGTTTGTCAGGAAATTTTACTTGGCAAAGATTAGGATGATAAATTGTAGTAGAATTCCTGATTGTAGCCATAGCTATATTACACTATGTTGGAATGAGTATGCTGAAGAAAAACGGTAAAACAGTCGTCTCACATGTGAAATTTGTTTAACGTTTTGAGCAATAACTCTTTATCAAAAACAGAGGTTAAGGGTAAATAGTTAAACAGCCAATCTATCCTAACGTAATGAAAATGTGTAAGAGAATATACAACAAATACAAGATGACACAAGGCTAGGAAAATAGAACTCAGTGGTGAAAAAAGCGCATCAATACTAACTAGATAGAACAAACTCTCACACTAATGGAATGCCTGCACCTAGAGGTATTGGTTTTGCATCACTGCTGGTATTAAAGTGATACATCTATGCTAGAGACACACATCAAAGCTGAAGTCACACTGGATTGAATGCGCTACAGAGTTAGTAATTTGGCATCATTTGTTGAATATAATTGTTTTTTGAATTATATTTTCAATTCAAGTTATAATTACATTTTTTGTTATGTTAGTCCAACAAGCTAATGTTGGTATTTATGATATTAATACCATCATACTAATGTTGGTATTAGTATATAGTTTTTTCTTTTCTGCTGCCAGAGTTTCAACACTGATGTGACTTTACATTATTTATATATGACATAGCCTAATCTGCCACTGTTTACAAACAGTAAACTTCTTGTAGTAGTACATTGAACCCAGACACCCCTGAATTGTACTAATATGAATGTAGATCAAGACTTTATTCATACACTTCTCAAGTTGGTAATTTGTATGTTGGAATTAGTATGCTAGGGATGAAGAAAAAAACGGTAAAATAGTCGTCTCACATGTGAAATTTGTTTAACGTTTTGAACAATAACTCTTTATCAAAAACAGAGGTTAAGGGTAGATAGTTAAACAGCTAATCTACCCTAACGTAATGAAAATGTGTAAGAGAATATACAACAAATACAAGATGACACAAGGCTAGGAAAATAGAACTCAGTGGTGAAAAAAGCGCATCAATACTAACTAGATAGAACAAACTCGCACACTAATGTAATGCCCACACCTAGAGGTATTGGTTTTGCATCACTGCTGGTATATAGTGATACATCTATGCTAGAGACACACATCAAAGCTGAAGTCACACTGGATTAAATGTGCTACAGAGTTAGTAATTTGGCATCATTTGTTGAATATTGTTTTTTGAATTGGTATTTTCAATTCAAGTTATGATTACATTTTTTTGTTATGTTAGTCCAACAGGCTAATGTTGGTAGTTATGATATTAATACCATCATACTAATGTTGGTATTAGTATATAGTTTTCTCTTTTCTGCTGCCAGTGTTTCAACACTGATGTGACTTTACATTTATATATGACATAGCCTAATCTGCCACTGTTTACAACAGTTAACTTCTTGTAGTAGTGCATTGAACCCAGATACCCCTGAATTGTGCTATGCAGATCAAGACTTTATTCATACACTTCTCAAGTTGGTAATTTGTATGTTGGAACATTGCAATTGATTGTATGCCCTCTAAGGTGACAATTTGATGCACTACTGATACACAGCAATTTCTTGTAACCCACCAACATTTGATTTCACAAATTTTCATAATGTGGTGACTTACAAAGAAAAAGGTTTCTGTTTTACACAACAAAAAATGTAGTCTTTCAAAAGAGGGCATGCTGGGACAAATTACGGATCCTATTCCCAAAGAGGAAGACTTCTACTCAAATAACTTGGCTGCTCTCCACAATTTTACCATAGTAGTAATAATAATGGCACACTGGTGTTTAGTAGTTACCTCAATTTTACCGCTTGATATACCTAGTACATTTCTGATCAATATTTGGTCATTTAAAAACAATTGATGAATCAGATATAAAACAAATGAGTAATGACAATAAATTAGACAATCCTCTGAAAAGCCATGATTAATAATCCTATCCTGACAGTTGTTATGTATTAATTGCTGTGTGGGTCATCAGAGCATTATGTAGTGGTAACACCAATTAACTGTTATTATGTGGACCCCGGGACTGTCTTGGTTGTCACATTAGCTAATGAAGGAGGTAGAGAAATGATAGATCTCTATAACTGACAACTAATCAATGTAATGGTTACATCTAGTAACCCATTAGATAATGATGACATCACTTGAAATGTGTTGGTATTTCATTGGGTTGATTCTAGTTACTATCCATCTCAGTGTAATGGGTACGTTCACTACTTTTACTAATAATTATATCTGTTAGGTAAGGATGACATCACTTGAAATGTGTTGGTATTTCATTGGGTTGATTCCAGTTGCTATCCATCTCAGTGTAATGGGTACGTTCACTACTTTTACTATAGCTATACCCATTAGATAATGATGACATCACTTGAGATGTGTTGGTATTTCACTGGATTCATTGAGGTTGTTTTAATATCCATCATGAGGTAAACAAGAAAGAGAAAACATGTTGTGATGTACGCAATCATATACTTGGACTATGATAATTAGGGTTATAGAAGAGTGTGGGATTTTAGGGTTATTGTCAGAGTTAGTGAAAGTAAACCAGGTAGTTAAGGTTGCAATCAGGGTTTAATAGTAGTAATGAGTAATAGTTTGTGGTAGTACATGCACGCACGCACGTGCACACGCATACACACACACACACACACACACACACACACACACACACACACACACACACACACACACACACACACACAAACACAATGCTATTTATGTCTCTGAGCAGTGCATAGGGATCCCTTTTCAGTACCAGATACATGACAGGAAATTGTTTTATTTTCTAAATTATTTTAAAATATAACAACTTTTGACTAAAAATGTTGGCATCATGTCATAAACAGTTGTTTCTTTGCTTCCGAGCTAAAATAAACTTATAAAGATTCAATCTGCCAGAAAGTTACAGAAAAACAATAACTTTTGGTCAGAAAATTTCACTGAAAACTTCACTGTACTCATTGAGTGTTTGCATGATAATATACCATGATAGCCTTTACCCGGTGTACCACCCAGCAGTATGCAGATTATACAGTACCTCAGAAATCAATACCTGTACAACAATGTTTGCATATAATAGCATTAAGAATTGTGACTAGTACTGGTGTTAGAAGTAGTGTGAGGTAAGATAATTACACAATGCTGTTCTTCACTGACATATTGTAGAAAAATTGTTCTACGTTCTAGCTTTCTGTATAAGTATAGATTTTCTGTATGATTCAGAATACATCAATAGACAGTATGTGAAATAGCATTGTAAGAGAGTGATCATAGTACATACAGTCCATTTCAGTTTTAGTCTATGTAGAATGAATATACTGAAGTTGATTGAAAATCTTCACAAGTCAGTCATAAACACACTACCATATTGAAAATTATGTGTAGTTATATATTTCTATGCTTCCTTTATAATCTAAACATTATTTTAATTACAGCGTACCATTTTATGCTATCAGACACCAATTTCATAGAATATGACAGTCACCATGTAATTAGAACTTATTTCAGTTAATTTTTGTATATCATCCATAGAAATGTATAATTTTAGTTATTATAGCCGACTATATGTAAAACTTGAAGTTTTTTCTGTCGATATTTCGGCATTAGTTAAAAGTTGTGGGCGATTTCTTCTCATATCTCATGGTTTTGTGTGGGAGGGTGGGGGAGCTTGAAATTGGTCCTGTCGAATTTCTTTTTATGCAGACATATATACTTGTCAAAAATCCATTCATGTTTGGGACTACATGACAGGGCTATATTGCACACTCCATATCATGTTGCTGTGGAACTATCAAGGCTTTCCTAGTCAGTCCACAGACTATTCCAGAGACACCCAGGCCCGGCAAAAATAGCAAGTGGGTTCCACAGGTCATGTTTACTGACAAGTCTATATGTGGCCAGTAGGTGTACCTTTTTGTAAGAATTCTACTTCAAAATAGACATTTGAATAGATTGAGTGAAACCATAGGGGCCGTTGGATGGTTCCATTACAGGTGACCAAGGGGGTATTTACCAAGCTATTGGATGGTCTATTCATTCTACCTAATTATAGGTGAAATAGGGGGTATTGATGGAATTCTTTGATTGCAATTATCGTTAATGGACTGATATTGATTTGTGTGTGTTCATTATGTACTGAAAGACAAATGTTGAGGCCATTTGAAGCAATACACCAGACAGGACAGGACTGACTCAATGAGATAGGTACCTGACTTAAGCAATACACCAGACAGGACTGACTGACTCAATGAGATCCATAGGTACATGATGACTAAAAGCATGCCCAGAGTACTACCTGTAGTATAAAAGCTATGGGAGTATCCATAAGTTAATTATTTTGGCATATTAGCCCATAGACTTGCATGGCTGTCTGTAAGATTTAAATTTGCCTGAATATTTGGTTGAACACTCCAAGCCACATAGCCATAAGTCAGGTATAAGTGTGATAGCATTATTTCATAGCCACATAGCCATGTTTTGGGCTCAGGTATAAGTGTGATAGCATTATTTCATTTTGACAATGATTAGTGTAACTGAAAGATAAATCATTGATGATATCGAAAATCAAATACCCAACAAAAATCAAATATATAACTGTAAATTATGAATACTCAGAATTTGTTGAGCTAAGCTGAAGTGAACATTAATGTTAACAACTGAATATAATTATGTTAATTGTATCACTGCACAATTAGAAGTATTGAGGCACTGTGAGTTACTCAGTGATTCAAACTACAAAATAATTTGAATCAAATATAAGTATGAGATGGAACTCACAGCACAGGTTTAAATATTGATTCATCTATTTCAATGTCATTTGCATTCTAACTGTTACAGATGTCAGAAATCAAAGTGCATTAATGATGTCATGCATTCTAACTGTTACAGATGTCAGAAATCAAAGTGCATCAATGATGTCATTTGCATTCTAACTGTCACTGATGTCAGAAATCAAAGTGCATCAATGATGTCATTTGTATTCTAACTTACAGAAGTGCCAGGAGTCACTGCATCAACCCTCTATTGTTATGTTTGCTATACTGGTGTTGACACCTTAATTACTAGTCTATCAATAATACTCCTGTATAGTGGTGTCAAATACTGAGAATTCAAACATTACCTATTGAACCCTTTACACAGTCATCACTGCAGGGCAAATGTGAGTTGGTGACTAGAGTCATCAAGTATTTCATAGCCAAACCATTCATGTCGTGAATTAATATATACCATATATAGTATATAGCACAGCAGTGTTTTTGCTAAGGTTTGGGAACCCCGGTAACAGAAAGGGGGAAAGAGGTAAAACTGGTAGTGCTTCCCATGCAATGTATCATAGTTTAGGTGGGGAACCCCGGTAAAATGATGTGGGAACCCCGGTAGATTTTACCTACTTACCGCCCTTAAATAAAACACTGCACAGTGAGGTAAAGAGGATTAATTAGTGTATGAATTCTCTTGACGTCACTTTCGAATATCAGGGTGTCTATTGAGTTGAATCTGATCTATACTAATATTACATACAAATATCACCATTCTTGTGTGCTGTAGTGTGGAGTGTATAGTAGATTGGATTTCTAATCTAGTACATCTCAAAATCACTATATTTAGCAAGCAATTTTACTTCTCACCTTCATGGACTTTAGAATTCAGTATGATATTTACCCTTCAAATCAAAGAAACCTGATATGCACAAAATAATCAATGCTTGTACTGTACATGTACATTTTGTATAGTGAATACTGTATGTTATAATAGTTTATCCTCTGCTGTAGTACCCGGTAGTACCAATTTGGATAATTACTTGTGTTAGGCAATTGGATAATTTGAGAATGTTTCATTGAAAGTTAACATCGTAATTTTCTTCTGGATAAATTGTATATAGCTCAGAATTCAGCCTTGTGGAGATTTTTGGTTTTTGCCTTGGTCAGAATTCAGTCTTGTGGAGATTTTTGGTTTTTGCCCAGCTCAGAATTCAGTTTTGTGGAGATTTTTGGTGTTTGCCAAGGTCAGAAATCAGTTGAGTGGAGATTTTTGCCCGGCGCCTTAAATTTCCCCGACCAAGTAGGGGAAAGGGGAGAGGCACACATTCAACATGACTGCATGGATTCTAGACTATGATATGGTAATTTGTGACTCTTAAGATGTCAGTTCACCCTACATTCGTATATCTCTTTATAGTTTTGAATAGTAAGTAACAACCTGACAAAAATCCTTTAGAAAATTATTGATTCGTCTTGTAGTGTTAATTAATTCTTACAGTTTTTTGTTAATTTTAGAGTTTGAAATTTGATTTTTGGCATGTATCTAAGAATATTGTAAACACAGCAAGAGAGAAAAAATATTGAATATTGTAACGTAATGATTGTTAAGAACGTTTACAGTTTTTCTGGTGGACAGACAAGAATTGCAAATTGATAAATTTAGTTTGTACAAAAACAGAAATGAAAAGTTGATGGTCACAGCAAAACTCATTATAAAGGGTATGTGTCCCAAAAGTTCTGATGTGAGCTTTCACCCAGTTAACAGAGCATCATTAGGTGAGCATGTAATATGTATGTACAGTATTATATGAATTACTTAACTTGAGAAGAAAACTATTAAACCCCATATATCTCCCTCTGTTGACATACATTAGAAAGAAAAGAAAGAGTTCATTAATTTGGTGGGCTTTAGATAATCCCTAAATATTGTCTCATCATAAAATGTAGGCATGAATAAACAACATGAATAACTTGACACTTTAGGGCTTCATTATCACTCCAAAGTCCACTTGACACTTTAGGGCTTCCTTATTACTGCAAAGGCCACTATGTTTCAGGTGACTACAAGTCCACCTTTTGTTATTCTGATTGGCTTCCCAGGTTCGCAGTTATACACTTGAGCTTTCATATGTAAATGAAGTCCCTCTGTTTCACTGGGCGGGAAACCTATCACCTAGCTTCCACCCCTGTGAGTGGAATAGTATCTGCCTATTCAGAACCAGCTACTATTGTCGGTAATATTGAATGACTGTTTATATCACACGTCACTACTGTAGTTCATTTCATACGTGGTCACCAATTTTTTTTTTATCTCGTGGATTTCCCTGGTGATGGAGCTTCAAAATAACCTAAGGTACAATTCATGGGTGATCACTTGATGTCTGACTTCACAGAGGTTAAAGTTCAATGCCAAGGTATTAATAAGTGGATGATACTGTACATGCCACGGCTTGTCATCACTTGTTTCAGTCTGCCGGTGGAGTAGTAATGCATGTTGTGTGAGCTTATACCTGTAGTATTAACTAGTGTTGCAGCTCTAAGGTATATGATAACACACTTTTGTAATTTCCTGTGAATTGTGCTTGATTTAATTGTCAATGGGACTAGCCAAGTCACTGGGTCTGTACAGGACTGCAAATCAGCTGTTAATGGTGCATATTTATGAAAGGTAAGTATTTCCTGATTTAAGTCACTCACTGAATATTTTATAACATTTCTAGTGATTGTTATTGAGTATGTTATTTCGTAAAAAGCTGCAGTTGGATTCACTGGTGTGTTATTGTACTGGGGTGCTGTATAAGGTTGTTGTTAGCTTGTTCCAAGGAGATGTATGTCATCTATCTAGTGCTGTCATAATCTGGGGTTATGTGGTGGTGCATTATACGATAAGCTGATTGTTGATGATCTAGTGGCTGAGATAGCTAATATGTGCCTGTATTCTGATGTATAGATATCCCAGGTCTTTAAGTCGTGAGTTGCATTAGAATTGGAGCTGTGATTCGGATGGATCTAAGGTTGATTGCGTGTGTACTTGCGTAGCATTTGTCAACACGTGGCTATATCATACACATGTGGTGTGACTGATGTACAAAGGTTTGATTTACAGTTATATCGTTATCACCTTTCTCATAGCAGGTATTACAGTCTTAGTACATCTTTCCATGTCTACATTGCTTTATTTTATGCATACAGACAATTTTTTAAAACCATGGAAACAGGTAAAGATCATCCTTTGTACCCCTGCATCCTTAGAGGCTATTTGATCCATTATGACTGCCAAACCCACTTGTAATCTAAAAATTCACAAAAGAAAGCTTTTAGCTAAAACAGAACGTACAGCGATACTCATGTGTGACATGATATAGAACGTAGAAAATTTTACAGCAATCTATGACTTCATTATGCATGGTTGAAAGTTGCCATAGCAACAAACAGTTTAACCTTTGACCTGAGAACATGAAACTAAAATTACATGCCATGATTCATTAGCAGGTTTACATCAACACTTCTATGTTAAAGTTGCATCACTTTGATATTTTTGTAGTTTATGATATTATATGCCAATTTCACATAAAACATGACGTCACATTTTAACAAAGTGACTGATCAAGATATTTTAAATATCATTCTGGAACCACGTAAAATAATATTTGTATTTCATTATATTACATAGATCTTCAGAAAGCCATGTTTGGTAACAGATCAGTGCATATTATATCAATTACATTTAGCAAATTGTTGAGATTGGATATTACTATTACTGATAAGATGAGGTAAATTTTGTAGTCAAAATAGAGCAATTAGATGTTGAGGTCGTTTCATCTTTTCTGTTTTGTCTATAAACTGTATTAATGAATATTTAATGATACAATCTTAGAACAGATGTCTGTTAGGTACACTTGGAATCTATGCTGAAAATTTGAACAGTTAAAATGTGCTGTAATATATAAGTTTGGGGTCCATGCTATATAGCAGGTGTCTGTTAGGTACACTTGGAATCTATGTTGAAAATTTGCAGTTAAAACATACTGTAATATGTAAGTTTGGGGTCCATGCTGTAGAGCAGGTGTCTGTTAGGTACACTTCGAATCTATGCTGAAAATTTGAACAGTTAAAACATACTGTAATATGTAAGTTTGGGGTCCATGCTGTAGAGCAGGTGTCTGTTAGGTACACTTCGAATCTATGCTGAAAATTTGAACAGTTAAAACATACTGTAATATGTAAGTTTGGGGTCCATGCTATATAGCAGGTGTCTGTTAGGTACACTTGGAATCTATGTTGAAAATTTGCACAGTTAAAACATACTGTAATATGTAAGTCTAGGGTCTGTGCTATGTCCTATGTAACCTTGTAGTTAAAGTGTGGGTTCTTGGCTGTCCTGTACAAAAGTTAAAATGCCCTGCAGTATAAAGGGGAAAAAAATGTAATTGCAAAAAGGGAATGTTTTGAAAAAAATTCATCAAGGAAATGAATTTTGTTTTTAAAATTGTGTTTCATTGTTTTGTAAAAAAGTTAGTAACAATGACATGAAGATAAATTTATTGAGAATAAAAATATTATTAATCAAATGCATTAGAAATAATAGCCTAGAGTCAGCGTTATAGTCACATGTGGGGATGTTTGCTCTCACCATGCCCCCCCCCCCCCCCTACCATGGAGCTCAAATCCATACATGACTGGTTTCTTGGCTATAGAAATATATTTGTATTAAAAACAATATGTTGTGTACAACACAAAGAGGAAATTTGAAACATTTGGAACAGAATGAAATTTAGAGTAATTTAGTCTGAATAGATGTATATGGCACATATTGGCTGTTAACAGAATAACTGAATATGGTATTTAATTCATCACACATTTCAGCAGATCATGTGACAGGGTTTAAAATTCAAAAACCAACATTATTATAGATGTCAGCTGGAATATGATCAAATATTTGAATGTCAGGCTACCTTGAATAATAGTTGTATTTCTACCATTAGGATTGTAGACTGATATGTGATCTAGACAGACACAGAGAAATACAGAACTAGAATGTCATATACCGGAAACTTAAATATTGATATGTATTGACTAAACTATCGTTGCCATGACAATGTCAATTTTTTGCATCTATGGTCTTTTCAGTCGACAGTAATTAAATTATAATATTCTGAATAAGATCTTTTAATTCTGTGCATTTTCAAGGATATATAAAATGTCAGTTCCTTTATTGTACAAACATAAATCTGATTTAAGTATATTGTAGAGCAGGAAATAATTGTATTAGAATTGATGTGTATTGCTTTGGCTCAACTTCACTGGATTGGATCCCTTGGTAATTACAAGATTTAAAAACTTGGGTTTTATGTATTTTAACAAAAATGATGTAGGATAGTAAATTAGATACTTTCTTAATTTGACATTGTTTATGATACATGTTCGAAATTTAAAATGCATCGTGAAAAATATGTTTACTATAACAGTAGCAATTTTCCATTCCTTGGCGATCTGTACTCTAAATGTTTTTATTTTAACTATTTTGCAAACCTTGACAGAAAATAAAAAGTTGAAAGGAAAATGTTTGAAAAAAAACAGCACAAATTGAAATGAAAAAAAATTATCGCATATAAAATTTAAAAAAAAGCTACCATTATAATATTGCAGCTATGCTAATATCCCCCCCCCCCCCCAAAAAAAAAAAAAAAAAAAATTGATATGAAAAATTTATGACCAGCTGTATGTTTGTGTAGGTGATACATACTAGTATCAGATATGATAGAAATGGCCATTAAGTGAAAGTGATGAATGAGTTAGTCATGTTGGCATTATTATAACAATAATGTCAAAAATGAATTTAACGTCAGTGTTTGTATGTCGTCACATATCAGCTATCATCCATTATTAATATTCATATATTCTCTTCAATTTGGCAAGATTAGACAGGATTTTCCTGCAATATTTAGATATATTTCTAATCCTTTGCAATTGCAAATGTTATATTTATTCCCTGGCAGTGCTAAGTATTGAATGTTGTATTTCCTATGGGACTCATTATCTTCAGTGTGTAACCACTTCAGTGCCAACAGTGTCACTCTTTCCCACCAAAATATTTGATCAAAATTCCTTCTTTTTCTTGAAGTTTTCTTGAGTTTTTTGAAGAATTCTGCATTTTGGGCAAAAATTAAACAAATTATCTCTATAAGTGTATCACTATCAAAATATCTGAATATAGTTTGAATAATTTGATGACAATTTTTATTTTAATATTTTTTTTTTCAAACATCTGCAATCTAAATGTTTATCAACCATGGATATCTTTCACTTTTTAATTCCAATAGAAAACTACAATATGAGATTCCTTTATTCATTCATTCATGATTAGGATTTGATAAGTGTGACTATACCACATCATATGTAACAAGTTCCACTCATATGTCGATTATAAGCAACAGCTGTTACCAGGTCAAAGGTCAGCCAGGTCAAAGGGTTCACCCAGAAAGTGTGACCTGATTAAATTAAAACCAATACTGACTGTGTAAATGTAGCTCTGTGGTTGGGTTGGTTTAGATGCTACTGGAGTATTAGGAATATATAGTAAGTTCAAATTCTTTAGATTTTGATGCTTGTTTGTGTTACTAGGTAAATATCTGCAGCTGAAATTAATGTAGGATTTCCTAAACAACCTGATTCTCACATGCGTACAAGCTTGGTTAATCCAAAGGTTAGGTTCTTCAACCAAGCTAGAATCTAGTAGAAAATTGGTGGCAGGAAGTGAAATGCAGAATGAAAGTAGGCAACCATTTTATTTGTGAACTACTGTACGGGGAAAGTATTGATTTCAAAGTTGCCACCGTCTAGACACTCCATTCTCACAAACCAGAGTTATTTATATTTCTACCACTACACTTCGAAATGGGAGGCTCATTAAGAATGTTGCCGTAAAACAGGCCGTGGTTTGCGACGATGAGACACTCAAGAGTAAAATATCTTTTGCATGCATATTATAGAAACCATTTTTAATACAGAAAGCATGTCAGAGTGAGTTTTTAGGTTTTAACAAATTATGCCACTGGTAGTGCCATATCATTTGGAAATAACCTGGGGGGGGGGGGGGGGCTGAAAATAATGGGGGAAGATCTCCGTTAGGCATGCATGTATGGTTTACAGTAAGTAATATTTTGATTTGTCGCTATGAAACATTTTGTCTACGTCTGTAGAAGCTACACTTCATGTAAACTGTATGAAAGCAATATTACATGTAATCTACATTGAAAAAGACTTTTTAAGCTGGCCATTACATTTAATTTCCCTCAAGTAATCAGTCTTCTGATAATTTTAATCTTCATTTTTGGAGTAGATATTCACATCAGATCATCAGGTTACAATGGCAAATTGAGCAATTATAAGGTTGGATTTTTGTGTACATCAGAATTATTTGTCAAATTAGTACTTTCAGGTTTTACAGTGTAAGAGTTACATTATGTAATAGATCAAGGAGTTACAAAGTGACAGGGTTTGACACTAACTGTTAGATAACTCAATATCAGGTCATTGACACTGTTTTCTTTGGATTTATTTTCTATTTCTCAGAACTCAGGTTCTTTGAAGCACTTTATATGCTAAACACTTGAAAATGTTAATAAACTTCATTCATAGGATATTGTCCAAGTTAATTATAAACAGTTTAATTAGTTTTTGATAATAAAGGAATGAACATTTCAATTTTAATTAAATAGTAGTAGTGGTGGTGAGGACAGCTGGTGAGGACATTCCCTCTGTTTCATCTTCATCTTCATTCTGATAGAGTTCTTTATGACTGATTGTGTAACTTTTGTCCTTTGTGGTTGTAGTGTATGCAGGAGATAGTAATTAATATTTACATTGTAAATACACAAAAAAGGTAACAGTAATGAAAAGTGTAGAAAAACCTGCATAGAAATTAAAATAACATACCTTCTCTTTAGTTTTGACAAATTTATAATATAATGAAGATATTAATGAATTGGTGTGTATATACACATCAATTCATTACTTAAGAAAAATAGTTATATTTCACAACCAAGGTAATTTTTCATACCAGAGAACGTTGACGTTTCGACTACCATCGGCAGCCATCTTCAGTAGTGGTATCGGCGAAAGTAGACCAGTCCACACGGTACTCAGGTTGTAAGCCCCCTCATCCCTGTTTCGCCGATACCACTACGAGGCAAACAGTTCTGAAGATGGCTGCCGATGGTAGTCGAAACGTCAACGTTCTCTGGTATGAAAAATTACCTTGGTTGTGAAATATAACTATTTTTCTCAAGATATTGTCCAACCTGATGAAACTATTCACGGAAATTCATTACTTAGATGTTACTTTTTATTTCATGATGGTTTCTGACTTGTCTACAAAAAATGTAGATTTTATAAATATCAAGTAAGTTTGTTCTGACCTCACCATCTAGACTGGTAATAGGTCTTGGTCCAATGAATGCAACATGATTGTAACTAGTAATATAACTGTTGTTATGCCAACAATACATGATTATACCAACAATGAGAAGACAATAATAGCTATTATATCGTTTAGGCTGGACCAAATCCAACTATTAAGTTCATTTGTTTTCTTACATGGTTTGGCTTCATTCCAATGGTCCATTTTTGTAAGTACCTGTTCATAGTCAGTTTGTCACCCTAGGAGTTCCTCTTTTAAGGTAGACTGCACCTTTGGGACCAATGTCCTTTCAAACTTCTTAAAATATGTCCAAACTGTGCCATGTGAAAGCTTGTTCCTGGATCCTTTTGAAATTAGAAAAGAAATTTTTGGATTCACTTTCTTGTTTGTAACGAAACTGATAGTCTTTTATTGTATTATTCATATCATTAATATCAGCCATTTGGATTCTTAAATTAAATATCATGTTACCTCTATTTAAAATATTTCCATGGGAACCCCAAATTTCTTTTCTTGATTTTAACTGAGAATGGATTGATTAATCAAAGTAACAGCAAAAGTTCAGATTGTTATTTATGAGGTACATGCTATGTCAGTACTTGAAGTAAGAACATGTTTTGTGTCTAGATCTGCAGGACCAGAACACTTCCTTCCTTGCAAAGTAATTGACTCTAAAATAGTGTGTCCTCTAATGATAGCTAAATTTTGTTGTTTTGAGTCAAAATGAGAAAAACTGGGATTTCTTGTTAGTCACCACATAGTGAGAGATATGGCCAAATTTTGCTGTGTCACTAGAAAGTGTGTGTGTGTCAGTGGCACATCAAATTGGCTTAGAGGGCACACTGCTCCAAAATTAATAAGATCATCAGAGGAGTATTATACAAGTATTATTCACATTCTATCCAACTTGACTCAACAAGTAGCTTAAAATCAATGAACTATCAGAGAGTTGTCATTTTGTCAGTAAAATAACAAGAGAATAACAGTCCCTCTAATTATAATCCTAATGAGACTGTACTTTTATACACTGAAAAAAAACATCTAATTAGTGTCATCCACAATTTATCGATGTAGATTTCGTAAATGTAACCTTATATAGCTTGAAGATCTAACAAGGCAGACTTACTCTATGCCATATGCTGCATATACACTCACCTAGATATTGTATGCCGCTGGCTAATAAATATCTAAATGTGAAAAGCTCGCAAATCAAATCAGTTCTATGACATCAACAATTCAGCCTAAATAAGCAATTTTGAAACATTCCAAGTATCTTACTAGCTACTGTTAGAACACCTCTGGTACAAACTTATTCATGTAGGCAAAATGGTATGTATTTGTTTTAGGATGGGATATATACTGCTGTAAGGCAAGTTAAGGGATGGCCTTCTAAGACTAGGCCAGCTCTGTCACAAAGTAGAAAAACTCTTTAAATAGACAAGTATCTGAACCAGCTCTGTCACAAAGTAGAAAAACTCTGAGACAAGCATCTGAACACCTGTCAACGTAGAATTTACCAAAGTCTAGTGGCTGCAGTTTTAAACTGATTTATATTACCCATCACTTTGTCAATGTTTGATGGTGGTTTCTGAATGTGTGTGGATGTGTTCAAGGGATAGGAAATGACAGTTTTGGGGGGATGTGAGGGGGAGATAGAAGGGGTTTAAAGGGAGTTATTTGATGTAGGTTTGATTGGATATGTAATACATTGAAGTGAAAAGCAAGCTATACTAGATATATATATAATATAAATGTCAATTATTGATACTACATACATTTATTGCTCAGTGCATGAAAAAACTATAAATGATTGACCATTGAAGATGTCCTTAAATAATTCAATGAATACAGTAAAGACATAAATATTAGCTACTGTTATTAAAACAATATGGCTGTTTTCATAGCCTTAGGTACTTCTTTTTTATCATATTGTACTGTATTATAGGCCTAAATAGTTAATTGGTTCCGCTTACCAGACCACCTAGTTTTTAACTGCTGAAAAAATCAACCTACTATTCTAAAATTGAGCGTAATCGGAACCACACAATTCTTTTATTAGGCCATAGTTCACATAAGAGACAGAGATAAAATTGTCAGGGTAAAAACATCTCTAGTAATTTCATCTGCCTTTTTCTAAGAAAGAATAACTTGTACATATACATAGTTATTAGATGATATACAAGGTGTGTTGTTACTTTTGTGATATATGTATCAAAGTCATGTGTTAATAATACTGTCATACATCTACCTGTACATTTATCACTAAGTAAGATATGAGAAATACTAGAATGAAGTGCAGTAATCTAGATGCTGTGTTGGTATGTGTTTGTGCATGTAAGTGTATTATGTATGGCGGGAGGGAGGTAGGTATGTATGGAGTGAGTGAGTGAGTGAGGTAGGTAGGTCAGTATGTAGGAGTGTGTGTGTGTGTGTGCCTTTGTTTATATGTCTTTGTATGCTGTATGTCAATTACATATTATTAAATTGTTCAATTAGTGCCCCATCAAAATAAATATCTCTATAGAAAATGGTTATAATTTGATATATTTATGAAAGGGAACACTATAAAACAACAAGTATAAACAACTCTAATAATCTATGAATAAATAAATAATATTTAATATATATTAATTGTGTAGTAAAACTACATACTCTAGTACACATTAATTGTCATTCTTGTACTGCAATGTCTACCTGTATTTGGCTTTTATACAATTTCCTTCAACTGGAAACGTAACTTGAAATTTCCTGGCCTGTCAGAGAAATTGATTAACCTGAAAGGGTGATTTACAGTGGATACAGACTGAATCTACCTGGGAGGTAAATGTTTACGTCTTCTGTGTAGACATTCAATTAGTGTAAATGAAGCATTTCATTGGACAGTAGTCGACCGACCATTTTTTTTTGCCAGGGACTGTGATCTCAGTTAGATAACAACATCTCATCAGTTGTAAGTGGTTTGAATCCTATTACTAGTGAACTGCATGGAGAGCTGTACAAGCACTTGTTGAAAATTATCTGAATTTGCAGCTAGCAAACCTACTTCCCGTGGATCCGTTGAAAGCTTTTAGTCACGACTGTGTACTGTAAAGGTTATATGTTTACTTGTATCGCGCATTTAACTCTCATTTCGTCAGAAAATGATGCTTGTCTTCATGCCTGGAAGGTATGTTGGTAGAAATGTTTACAAAAAAACTGTTAGGATTTGGATAATTTTGTAATATGTTTGAAATGTCAATGATGTCAAATTCTGGAAAATCATTTTAGAGAGGAAAGGAGATGAAAATTAGGAATTCATAGAAGAATCCCAGTATCAACCTGTGTTATAATGTAAATTTTGCTTACCATACTTTCTTCGTTTCAACAAAACACAGATATCGTTTACAATTGTAAGCCTATTAATTTAAGGATTTATAATTTTTTGTACAATTTATTATCTTTTAATTAACAATTCCTGAATTTTTTTGTCACTTGTGACCACTCAGCAAGTTTTAATGTAGACAGTTTTATGAAAGTCAAATTATCATGAATGACAAAGTCTGTGTATTTTTCAGTGTAACACGAGATCTATCTGTTTTAAAAAGTGTTTCATTAATTCTAGCATAGACGTCTATGATTTTAGATGGGGGGGGGGGGGGGGGGGGTAATTCGGTACATGTGGACCATTGACCCATGAATTCTACTTTGTAATACAGGAGATGTACCTCCAATTATTTCTGGTCTACGTTCAAAAATGTAATTATCGGCAGAAATGTTAATAATTTTGCCCACACCTTGAAAGTTGTTCTAGGTGAGTTGGCACAGATAGGTTTTCATCATAATTGTATATTAAGGAGCTCGGTTGTTGATTATAGCTCCATTTTATTCCAGCAAGCAACTCAGGTACAGTGATGCCTACTGATGCATTGCATTGACTGCATTTGTAGAATGACCTTTAAACTTCAAGTGATGCTTTTCTTGAGTATTCTTAAAGTTTTGATTCTTGTCCTGACTTTGATTTTTGACAAGTATCATTCCCTGTATCATTCTGTATCATTCCACAGCAATAACCAGTTTGGGCTTCCCCTTGTATACAGAGGACTGGGTTTAAATATGATTAATTTTTTGTGTAGAATAATTTTTTTTTTTTACACCGTTGTAGTACTCATTGGTTGAATAGTGGGTTGTAGTACTATTGACAGCTACATTGTAGGAGTATGATGACCTGGTATAAACACTCGTTGATAACCAACTTTATGCCATTTATGGTTTGTGGTTTACTAGCTCAGTGGACACTATATAATTTACTATATGTGGTTGCTGGTCATAATGCTAGTTGACAACAGCTAGTAGTTGTAAGAGTCTGACTGAAACAACCAGCTGTACACCATCTATAGTATGTGGTTGTTATTGTTGATGATGGTTGATGATGATGGTTGACTCGCTGGTCACCGTGGTGATGATGGTTGACTAGCTGGTCATTGTGTTGATGATGGTTGATCAGCTGGTCATTGTGTTGATGATGGTTGACTCGCTGGTCACCGTGGTGATGATGGTAGACTAGCTGGTCATCATGTTGATGATGGTAGACTAGCTGGTCATCGTGTTGATGATGGTAGACTAGCTGGTCATTGTGTTGATGATGGTTGACTCGCTGGTCACCGTGGTGATGATGGTAGACTAGCTGGTCATTGTGTTGATGATGGTAGACTAGCTGTTAATTGTGTTGATGATGGTAGACTAGCTGGTCACCGTGGTGATGATGGTTGACTAGCTGGTCATCGTGTTGATGATGGTAGACTAGCTGGTCATTGTGTTGATGATGGTAGACTAGCTGGTCATTGTGTTGATGATGGTAGACTAGCTGGTCATTGTGTTGATGATGGTAGACTAGCTGGTCATTGTGTTGATGATGGTAGACTAGCTGGTCATTGTGTTGATGATGGTTGACTAGCTGGTCATTGTGTTGATGATGGTAGACTAGCTGGTCATTGTGTTGATGATGGTTGACTAGCTGGTCACTGTGTTGATGATGGTTGACTAGCTGGTCATTGTGTTGATGATGGTAGACTAGCTGGTCACTGTGTTGATGATGGTAGACTAGCTGGTCACTGTGTAATATTTATTGTTCATACAGATGCACAAGAGTAAAGTGTTACAACTTGTAGGGTTGGAAAGTATAAGTGAAGGTTTAGTTGTTAGTTGGCTTCCAGATGGAATTAAAGTGGAATTAGCCTCCTCAAAGGTTTGTTAGTTATCTTAACAGTGAACTGCATGGATTTGGTTGCCCCCCACCCCTGCAGTACGTCTTATTTTATGTTAGTCTTAGTAGTAGTATTCAGTTTGGTGTGTGTCTTAGTAGAACTGGATTGTACTTGGTACATATTTTATTTTCAATTTTCATGATAGACATGTGGTTTGTCTTTTCTGTGCATGCACATTGATTACATTTCTTTTGCATGTGGTATCCATGGCAATGCATTTAGGGTACCATTATTCAAATTAATGTAAATACACTGTCATTAGGGCAGCATCTCATGTAGAAAATTTTTCTTAAGTTTTTCTTAGGTTATATGACTACACAAGCAACAATTTACTTTTCTGACTTTTCTGATCTTCCCAAATACATTTTTAGGGACTTCAAGTATTTACTCTACCTTGATTACAGGAAATTATTTCCACATAACCAAGGCACCACTATCATCCACTTATGTAATCTATCAGTGTATCACATCCAACAACAATAGTTTCGTGTCTATCTTAGTTTGCTGAAAGTTTGCCTGCCCTAATATTAGTTGACTTTAACTTTAAGGACGTACATGCAGCAGGTGGTCCAAACATGTCAATGTCAATTTCCCCTACAATGATGTATGTTTCTCATTAATTAGATACTCAATTCTTATAGCCAATGTACAAGTAATAGAACTAAAGTGATTTCATTCAAAGTTCATGTAACTTGAACTCGCCAATATCCTTTTAGATCAAGTTTTAATTTAAAAACTTTAATAGTACATGATGCCTAGTTTCATTTCAAATGTTAGATTGGTTTACCCAATATACGGCCACTTAGAGTCTATTTCCATCCTCTTATCATACTGTGTTGTGTTCGAATCATGTTGGCTGAACTAGGGAAGTTTTGGTTTGCTTAGGATCAAATACTGGCCACAAACCAACCAATCAGTAATGTACTTACAACCAAGCACAGCAGTTCTACATTTATGGATATGTTATGAAATATGACCAACTAGGCTGGGCATCTGTAACTTTCCATTAGTCAATTAGTTTAAACCCTGTAATCTCTGTTTTTTGTAATACTGGGAATCTTTCAAATATGTGAGAACAATGAACTCAAATCTAAGATGTTGGAAATTGTATCTAGGCCAGTTGTATATTTGCAACATTACAAATGTTGGTGATGGGAAAAAAATTACATCTTACATAGCCACCCCCTCCCCCCATGGTAAATTTTATAATTAAAAGTGATTAGTGCACACCAACCGTACAAAATGGCCCATTCCAAATCTAAATAGTATTGAACATTGGCATCCCCATATAATGTGGTTTATTCCAAGTTTTTGTCTAAAGTAATAAAAGTGATCTCAAATTGAAAATCAACAAAAGTATTCAATGCTGACATGGTCTGTGTCATTACCCGTAAGGGTCAATTTCATGTAATAATCAAATGAAAGCTCCCTGTTTACTAATTGTGTTGTCATGGTGACTGTTACAGCTTGACTCGTTGAGGGCAGAGTTCGAAGGTCAAATGCAAAGACTTCAGGAAGACCTGAATGTAGAGCGACAGCATCAGTTGGGCACGGTGAAGTCAGTCAATGAGAGGGAAAGACAAAGAGAACTCCTTGAAATGAAGGAACAACACATGAAAGAAATGGACGCGCTGAGAAACGAAATGGATGGCAAACACCAGGACATCTTTGATCAGATGAGAGTTAAGATAGAAGAGAATCACCAGGAGGAAATCAGACTACTTAAAATTGATGCTGAAGTAAGTGAAATCTATTTTGAAAATGTTTTGAAAATGTTTTGAAAATGGTGATATTGATAATAGTAATGGAAATATATACACTTTGAAGAAATTTTTTTCACAGATTTCGGAACAGTCTCATGAAAGAGAATGCTGATTGTCTGTCTTCTTATAAGACTACATGTACTATAGCAAGCAATACAAAAATATCTCAATTATTAAGTTACCATTGTACCTCAGGAATGATTTAAACCTTACTTACAATCAGATAGTGGTTCACATGGTAATACATTGCAAAGTATTAGAAAGGTTTGTGAGATACAAGCAAATCATTGTGAGTTATGCAAACTGTTGTTAACAATAGGCAATCATTAGGTGCATTACTGCTCAACTGTTCATGAAACTGAGTACATCCTACCATGATCATTCTTCCAGAACACAAATTGGTCAGGCTTTTTTGTGTTTTATTGGAAATCAATAGCATCCCTTGGTATCAACAATATAATAGATTAGTTGAAGCATCATTGGTAATTTGTTGAACTTTTCAATTTTGTTGACAGGTCTCATCTCAGTTTTTAGGAGAGTTGTTTGTGTAAAGTTTACTTTAAGAGTTCCTCTATTTCTTTAGCTTGCACTTACTTGGGTTTGGACAATTGCCAAACTTTACTGAAACAAAAGAAACAAGATAGTTTTGACTTCATCACATGCATACTGTATTTTTGCTGGAAATTTATTTGCACTTTTTCTAATTTGTCTCCCCCCCAAAAAAAAAACCCCCAAAAAACCCAAACAAACCAACAACTCCTTATTCAAAATACTTTCACATCACATGAAATCAGAGATTGAACAAAGTAGTTGGGGTCTCTAATAAGTGAAAAACTTTTCAGTGAATATTTAATTTCCTGAGAAAGAGTGTTCATATTACAGTGTTATCTGCTTCTACACTATGGACCAGTATCCTGCATACAATAACCAAACCAAAATTCTGAGCCATCAAATTCTTGTATATTTGAAAAAAATAGCTATTTTTTCTAAAACTTACATAAGAGATGTGATCAATATTTGTGAATTAATATTAAAAATTCAGCTCAAAATTGATGATAGTTTATTAATACCCCATAGGAAAATGGTGTAACAGTATACATTTGTACAAAATAAGACATGAAAAATTTATTTCTTTATTTCTTTATTTCTTTAGTAACATCCATAACACATCACTTGCATTAGAAAATGTTATCTAACCACACCCACAATGCAGGTAGTGTTCTCACAACTTGTGAAAGATGCCCACCCACCCAGTGTCATCAACTTCAATTTGTGTAACAGAGGTTACATCAGACAGTTCACTCAATACCTGATTAGCACTGTTCAGTGTTTGTATTACAGTAGTAAGCTGGTTAAATCTACTTACCATCCCCCAGGCTATTTTAGAGGTTTCCCCTTTCTCACTTTCTGAGTAGATGTGTAGGACAACATGAAATTTTCCCCAAATGCCCCTTCTGTGTAACACCAGGAAATCAGTGAATGTCGGTATCCCTTGCTAAGTGTTTGTATGTGTATAAAGAAGGTGCCATATTTTTCATAACACTGTAAATACCATTGAAATGCTGGTGTTTGATATCATTGTTACAGTAGGAGACTGCTTATTTTGATAGGTGATGAGATGGTAGTGTTATATCATTATGTCTCAGTGCATATTATTAAAAGTTAATATTTTGGCATGCATAAGGCCAAGTTACACAAGGCAATTCAGTGAGCAACACACATCGCATACAACAAATTGCTTCGTGTACGCACTGTCACATAATCGCAGGGACTTGTGACATCACCAGATGTGTTGCAAGGAATTCAACATGTCGGATATTCTGTGACTTGTCGCAAGCTGTTTCTCACGTTCATCGGATTGATAACTTGCCCCATGTACGTAATCAGTCATAGTTAATGTACCTCATCATATGGAATGAATTAACACTGAATTACCTTGTCTTTAATACTTGGATTTATTGCTTGCTGTGCAAGTTGAACTTAGATTCAGTGTATTTCTACTGGGTTTTATTTTCATTCTTTAGTACCTATGAAAAGTGATTGCTCTGTTCATCAAAAGTAGCATGTAAGGAGTGTATACTGACATCACAATTAGAGAAAAATGCCCTGGTCTCAGCATAAACCCTCCACCTACATGTCATGGTCTCAGTTTGCAGTCACAAGCTCTCAGCTTAACAAATTATGTATAGATATATAAATTCTTGTATGATTGTTTGTTTTTTTTCACTGCAGCATGAGAGGAAGTTGCACCTGGAAGCTTTGAAGATTACCATGGAACAAACCAATGCTGGTAGAATAGAGGTAATCATGGCAGAACTAGAACACCAGAAAGCCAAGGCTGTCGCTGATCTTAGAGAGAGTCTGACGGAATCTCATAAGAATGAAATGGCACGGCTAACAAACCAGCTACAGTTAGAATGGACAGAGAGACTAGAAGATCTGAAGGAAGAGTATGAGAAAGAAAAGGAGACAATAAGAAGTAAGTTGAATAAATTGTGGTATTTTATGTTGGTTGAGGAGCTTGTAAATGGGACTTGATCTCGTTGATCATCCCAGAAATAAAAATATACAAATTTTGAACTGTGTGCAGTACAGGTCAAATTATGCAAATTGCAAACCAGGTTGAACGTTTTTGAACAATAAAGTATTGGTTTTATACCCTGGTCATTCTACATCTCAACAACTTTGCATCTATTTCGTTAGTTCTGCAGTGATTGAAATATAAGTCCAAATGTTCAAAATCAACATTATTTTTTCCCAATTTTTCATAAAGTATTCTTGAAGAGGTGTAATTGTATTATTCCGCTATACTTGTTTTCATTCAGCTAGAAAATATTCATCACAATGATTTCAACTAAATGCTTAAAATAGTAGATATGTGCCTCTTGTATCCTGGTTAGTGTGCCCTCTAAGTCAATTTGATGCGCCACTGACGCACACAATTTCGAGTGACGCACCAAAATTTGGTGTTCTCCTATCTCTTACTATGTGGTGACTCACAAGAAATGCCTTTTTTAAAATTATTTTGACTCACAACAACAAAAATTAGCTATCATCAGAGGGCACACTGATCCTGGTGATGGTACAAACTGTACAAGATAGTGAAAGTGATGTGAAAGTGATGTGAAAGACATTCATCATGATAGGAACTCGTGAAATCTTTGTCTCAAAATGTAAACTATGTGTTTGATTTGACTTTCAGATGATGAAGAACAAAAGTCACAGAAAGAGATTCAAAATATGATGGAAAAACATCAAAGAGCAATAGAGGTGAGTTGGATATCTATGCCTTTGATGAGACAGTCTTTATCATAGCATGAAAAGTTAACAGTTTTACACTTGTAAGAACATACATGACTCTTTGTTGTCTGCATGAGTATTCCTTAGAATACCCCAGAGTCTAAATGTTGAATTTTACCTTGTGGAAACATGATTGAGTATTTAGCACCCACAGGGGAAAACTTATATGGTCTGTCTGTCTGTCTGTCTGTCTGTCTGTCTGTCCATCTGTCCATTTCTGCCTGATATTTTATAGCCAAAGGACTTGGCAGTGTTTTGTCTTGTTGCTCTCATTAAATATATTTCTTGTTTACTATTGTTGCAATTGTTTTTGTATATTGTTTACTTTTGTTGTAACTTAATGTTTATATTGTTCACTCTTGTTATAATTGTTTATGTTTACTCCTGTTTATGTTTACTCCTGTAATTGTTTATGTTTACTCTAAAAGACTTGTAATTGTTTGTGTTTATTATAATTGATCTATATAGAACCTTACAAAAGAACATGAAGATCAACTGAGTGCCTTACAATCACAGATGAATGTCCAGGAGAGAGATGGAGAAGAACAGAAGTCTGATGTAGAGTCTCTACTAGGCGAGAGACAGAGAGTTTTAGAACAAGCTGAGGGTAAGTACAGACAGAAGAAGTGAGATTTGATAGCCAAGGGAAGCAAGGAAAGGAAAGTCATGAGAGGTCATGGTGAAATATATATCACTATAATGCAATGAATGGTTCCATCTCATAGATTGCTCTGCATGTATTCATATCAAAGGCTTCAACATTTGTTTTAAAAAAAACTTTCTGAAAATCTTCCAAAAGTGATAGATTATTCAATATACATTGACTAGCCAATCCATTGTATGATTACTGAATAATCCCTTCAAATTAACCAATGTCCATAATATTTTCAATCAAGCATTTTTACTAAAGCTTCAGTCACAGACACGTATCTCATTGGTACACTCTTAATATATACATTATGTTTGTTTTGTTAATTTACACACACTGACAACCATCACAAATTGTTTTATTTACAAGTAATCACACGTGCACACCTCCCACAAGCACAACTAGACTGTCCAACATTACAATTCAATGAAATATCATCAGACATAATTTCAGTCCTTGTCCAACAGTGTACATGTATTTTGGTCTGGTTGGTGGGGGTTTGGGGAGGGTTGTGATTTTGAACTTGTGGAATTGCAGAGAGGGTTTGTTATTTTGAACTTGTGTGGTTTGGGAAGGGTTGTGATTTTGAATTTGTGAAGGTTTGGCAAACGGTTGTGAAGGTTTGATGGTTGGATAAACTGTAAGATATGGTTGTTGATGGAGTTCCTATTATCTAGACCCCACACTTTTAGCATATCCTAGATTTTATGAGCACCACCAACACAACAGTATTTCACAGTCTCATGGTTGGATGGACCGCTCAAATCATATTATTTTGTTTCTCACCATGAGAAAGGGGTAGTTAATGGCGAGGTGCAAAATTTCATGGATGAAAGTGAATACTGTTTGGACTGCAGTAATGTTGGTAAGGTGTAAAAAAACAATGAGAATTATAGGGAAGGTTATTGATTTTGTGATCAATGGACTGATTATACAGGACAGTTGTTAGAACTGTGGTATCACACAGAATCAGTCAGGAAGAGTTTCACGGTCTGTACTCATCCTGGTAAAAGGTCTTGCTAATGTTATGTGCCATTCTTAGTGTCAAATAATAGCCAGATTATATTATGTAAAGTCTGTTGAAAATGAAATAAACCTTCCTCTGTATTCAGTAAAATATCAATGAATATAAGATTTTATACTTGAAAGTGCACCTTTTGTTCTTTTTATTTATAGCTAGTTAACACGAATTTTCAGGTTGTGACAAATCCCGGATTCAACTATTTCTTTCTGTTTATTTTGAGAATAAGAATAATGATACAACAAGAAGTGGAAATGCTCATGTTATCACTCAATTAGTACATTTCTTAGATTTATTAAGTTGTGTCACTTTAACCTCAAAACATAATTTCAGGTTCTGACTTTTAGCATCACATGACTTACCAGGATAAGTACAGTAAATATTGTGTACTGCCCACAATGAAAAACCCAGGGATGGGTTTCTCCTATGTATACTGCCCTCAATGATAAAACTGGGATGGGTTCTTTGGTTCCTCTGCGTGTATGCTCCCCTCAATTAAAACACTGATGGTACAGTTATATACTGCCCTCAACGACATGCTGGGATAGGTTCTTACAGATTTGTTTCTATTTCCATGTACGTTTATGATTGTGTTTAGCCATGAAACAAAACTTAGAGAGAATCCATGAGCAACAACTACTTGAGGTGCAGACTCATATGAGAGCAAGTAGTGTTGCCTTGGAAACAGAACTAGCAGAACTGAAAGAGGAATATGCAGAGAGAGAACAAAAGTACTTAGAAGAACTGGACGTCTTGAAAGCAAAGGTGGATGAAGTTGATAGAGATGAACATGAGGCCTTGTTGGAAGAAGTGGAGGCTTTGAGACAAGAACTACCCAAGCAAAAGAAGAAGGCAGAACTAGAGCACTCACAGGAAGTGGAGAAAATCAGAACTTATTTTGAACTTAAATTGGAAGAAAATGAAAGACACTGGTCTGAGGAAGTGGAGAGGTTACAAGCCAGATATGAAGAGAGTGAGAGGGAGAGACATACAAGTGGTTCAGAGATGGAAGAAAGTTTTGAAATATCTGCTTTGACTAGACCACAGCAATATACTACATTGACTCAGATATCTATATCTGATGCAGAGAGCACACCACCGAGGTCTCCACCAAAAGAGTCTGAAATGGAGGAACAGTTCAGACAAGTTACAGAATCCAACCTAAGGGACAAGTACAGGAATGATCTAGAGAAAATGAAACGAGAGCTGGAGAGTGAACATTCAGCTGAGGTCGATAGGGTACGATCGTCCATGGAATTGAAAGCAGCATGGGAAATGAAAGCAGCGAAAGATGAAATTAATGATAGACATTCCAAGGAATTATCCAGGCAACAGATTGCACATCTTGAAGAACTTGATAAGATGGAAGAAAAAATGAGGGAGAACAATACCAAGGAGATCACAAGACTTAGACTTGAATGTGCTACTGATGCTGCTAGGCAGGTAGAAAAGGAGATCGAAAACGTCAAGAGTGAAATGGAGTTTGCTAAAAAAGAAGAGCTCCTGCAAATACAAGAAGAGCTAGTACATGAATTCAGAATGGAAAAAGAAGCACTTCAAGCTGAATTTAAAATACAGAAACAGATTGAAGCAAAGAGAATCAAAGCCCAATGTGAACAAGAACATGAGGAAAGGATTGAACAACTAAACATAAAATTGGATGAGAAACTCCTAGAAGAAGTATCACATATTAGAGCAGAGCTGGCAATTGAGAATGCACAGCAGGTACAAATCATGAAAATGCAGCTAGATATGGACAAGGCAAGGGAATTTGAAAGTAAATCACAACAGCTGATTCAGTCAGTAGAAGAAAAGATGTTTACTGAGATGGAGGAAAACTTAGAAAAACTTAGAAGGGAGCTTGAACAGAAGGCAGGTGATGAAAAAGAGAAACTTAGTAATGAACTTCAAGGTAAACATAACAAGGAGATGAGAAATCTCGAAGAACTACTTGATGCTGAAAAAGAGAAATATAACAAGCTCAAAGAGAGTTTAGAAACAGGGGAATCCCCTGAACTGCAAATAATGAGAGCAAATTTACAAGCGCAATACGATAGCCAAATAGAGCTACTTAAAAATACTATGACTCAGGAATTTGATGAACTTACCCAGACTATGCAAGATTCACAAGCCAAAGAAATGCACAGTTTACAAACCACTTTTGTCAAGGACCATCAAAATATGATGGACAAGTTTGTAGAAGATCAAGAAAAAGAAATCGCTGCTATGAAAGACGTTCACGAAAGAGAAATTATGCATGGCAGAGAGGCACTTAAATTACAACATCAAAATGAAATTGAGATGCTCAAAGGTTTGCATAACAGAGAAATAGAAAATCTTAAAGTTGAACTTGTACAGACGCTGAACAAAGAAAAGGAAAAACTGGAAGTGGAAAAGATTGAAGAACTTGAAAAGTTACGGTCAGCTGTCGATGCTGGGGAGCTGTACAAACATGAGATTGAAAATCTTAAAGTACAACACATAAAAGAACTTGAATTCCAACAAGAGAAGGTGCGAGAAGAATTAATCGCATCCCACATGGAGAAGTTCCGAGCCATGACGGATGAACTTGAAGCTGCCCACCGACATGACCTTGAAGCTGCTAAGATAACACTCAGAGAAGCCCTTGATGTTGAACATGCAGAGCAGATTCAAGATCTACAACAGAAGCTTGATGAAAATGATTCTGAAAGTCTGAAGGCTTTTCTGGAAAAACACGACAAAGAAATAGCAGAGTTAAGTAAAACATACACAGAGCAAGTTAAAAAGGAAGTAGAGAATGTGAAAGTGAAGTATGAAGATCAACTTCAGGCCATTAATATGGATACACAGAGAGAGATTGATGCAGCAAGATCAGATCTTGAGGAAGTCCATCGACAAGAAATCATTGATCTTCAGAAAAAAATGCAGGAAGATCATGCCATTGACTTAGAAATGTTGGAAAAAGGCAAGAAAGAGGAGATGGAAACAATGAAGAAAAAACACAAAGATGAAATTGAACACTTGAAGGTTGAATTCGAAGAGAAATTGAAACAGACAGTGGAGGAAATTGAAGCAGAGTATGAAAGACTGAAACAAGAAGATGTAGCTGTGCTCAGACAATCACTACAGGCTGAATATGATCAGGTCAAAGGTAAGAATTTGCATGAACAGCTGTTGCCACCTGTAGTAGTAGACCAAGGTGATGATATTAACCAATCACCAACTGTGAAAAAACAGTTTTCCATGTTTGTTTGTTTGTTTGTTTTAGTAATTATTGGGTATGATATTGTTTTGTCACTCTTTATCTCAAAGTGTTGTAGTAAAGTTTCAGACTTTTTGAATGTGTACTTAACTTTGTATTGTATTGTTATGTTGAGATCTTTGTATGTTTTGTTATGTTTATTGTCAATATCGTGATAGCCCTACCAGACCCATGTTGCAGTCATTCATTGCATAGTGGGGACAAGGACTGCCAGTGTTTAATGTTGTGTAATACTTTCCATGGTCTGGTTTTAACTATTAACCTGTAATTTCCTAGATTCTAACCTGCATACTCCTACATGCCTTGGTTACCCCTACATGCCCACAGGTGCCTAAATATATATACCCCTACACCCTGCCAATATTGCATAATGCATTTAACATTTACCCAGTTAGTGCTGACATTCCTCCCCATGTACCTGGGAAAGTATAGACCATATCTTTGTACAGTATTCTTGTAAGTGTCACATTGTTCACTCATAATGTTACAATCCCTGAACACATTTCCCTCCACATATTTCCCCACATGTTTATAAATGCATTGATCTCTCCGTACATACCCAAAACTACATGTATATCACCTGCAAATGCCTATCAATCTTACCTAGCATAACCGTATACATCTGCACACCAGTAAAATCCCCACCAGCATATCTGTAACTTTGAACGTTACTCCCCTCATACACATACATATATACTTGATGTGTATCTTTCCCTGCTCATTGTACTATACCTTTGTGCAAAATCCCACATCTTTCCCAAAAACAAATAGTTTATGTTTTAGAGAGCTCCCCAACCCTGGCATTGTCACAGCTTACACCTTGATACTAGAATGCTACATGTAACTTTTAACACATAACCCAGTGATCATATTACTAGAGCATCAGTTCTCATCATATGAGTTGTTAGTGTCTCTATAGCAGTTGTTCTTTTTTTAGAGTGTATGATGGCACTTTAGTGTGGGGTTCAAGTGATGTTCAAGCTACCACTATTTAGATGAATTGTGTTTTTTAAATTATGTATCACCTCAATAAAAAAAGCATAACGCAACTGCCAAGTACTTTGACCACTTATGTTTGAGATATTGAACACCACACACTGTAATTCCAGATACATGCCAGATTGTGGTCAGAGACTACACCACATTGATCATTACCTGTCTCCCCACTGGAAAGTGCCATCACAAGTCAAAACAACAGCCACTAGAGGGCGCTACTTAACATTTTGAAAAGTTTCAAAAGTACTTATTTATTATAATAATGATTCTAATGTTTGCATGTTGTATACTTATCTACATTAGTAGTAATATTTTCATGAGCATTTTGTCAAACAATCATAAACTATTTATTCAGTGGTTCACTAAGAAATAATTTGGGTTTGGTTAAAAGTTTCAGTCCATGGTAAAGAGTGCTCTCAAGGGTATAACATATCAGGTCCATGTTCATTACATTTTGCATGATCCATTGCTTCTGCCATTGTTTTGTATCTGTATGTGCATTTTTTCCATATTCTGTGAGTTTTATTGTTTTATGTATGTGTATATGTTAGTTTTCTGTTGTCAATGTATTAAAATTTTGTGTATTTTTAGACTCATGTTGTCGTTAATATAATTAATATATTTCATTACATTGCAATGAAAACATGAACCCTAATGGTTTTAAGGTTGAAATTAATCATATAAAAATGATGAATGCAACCAACATTAATCACATAATAAATGATGTACATGTATAATACAAATAATGCATGGTTTCAAATGTTGTTATGATGTCCAATATCTTGTAATGTACGTACTTATGTTTTTGCTTGAATCAAGGTTCATGTGTGTGTTGTCCAATTCATGTATAAATGTTTCACTTCATGTGTGCATGTACAGCTCTCCATTGCAACTTGCATATATCCGTTCATGCTATCCATTTTCCTATTCCTATGGTGAATTCACTGACAATGTTGTCGGTAATTATGGTTTCAGGAAGTAACTTGTTATTGTTTTACAGGTGAAATTGACACACTGAGTTCACAGAAACAGCAACAGTTAATTGCTGATTCAGAAGCAGCGTTTGAAAGTTTAGCCAAAGAACATGAAGCTGAGTTGAAACGAGTACAACAAGATAATGAAAACCTGCAAGTTCAACTACAGAATGAACGTGAAGAAGTAGAAAAGGTAAGCAGTTTATGGTTTGTGATGAATGCAATGTAGTCTATATACTCTATAAATGTGACTAGTTATTCCTGACGAAGGTCCTTTGTATAGGACTGAAATGTAGAAATAAAAGGTTTTAAATTCAACCTCATTGGGAGCAAGTTCTTATCATTTTATATCGAACTCATATCTATGTCCTCAAGTTCTAGTCTCCACATGAAGTGTGCATTCTCTATAGTTGGACTGATCTTGGTTTATTCAACAAACTCAAAACTAGTTATTGAGTGTTGCTGTAGAAAATATGTTTGTGAGTACATCTATATGTCCATATGTATGCCATATATATCAAATATTTGTTGGTCAGTTTTGTTCAAACCTGGCACAAAGGTGAGCTGATGACATAGAAGTATATGCACATGTCACTTTGTTTTGTGAGTGATTTTATCAATTTTACTGAATCACAATTTTCAAAAAACAAAACATTCACATATGTATCCCATAATATTGCCACTGACTATTTGATATGGAAACATCTCAGTATTGCTGACTTAGCAGTAATTTACTGTTTGAAGTATTATATATTTTATAGTAAGTGTAAACTAACTTGACAAATGTTATTCTCCATTTGTTAACAGCTGAGGGCAGACATCAGTAAGTTTGAGGACAGGTTGAAGAATGATGCTGAGAAATATGATACTATTATGAACAGGAGAGATAGAGAAACAGAGGAAGGTGATAATTTATTAGCAATGCTCAGGTCAGATCTGGAGAGACTTAACACAGAAAGGTAATTATGTCTCTATCACTCTGTCAAATGGATTCACCCAATTTACCCCTCAATATCAGTTAACTGAATCCATCCAATCCACCCCTCAATCTCAGATAATTATATTTATCCCTCTTAGTCAAATGGATTCACCCAATCCAGGATTTCTACTTTACTCATATCAGTTTGTAGTGTTTACATATTTACTTTTCACCAGGGAAGTTTGTTAGAATTTGATATTTTTTTTATCTAGGGATGCAATGCAGCGTACTAATGATCATCTCCTGAGAATATTGAGTGAATCAGCCCGAACTGCCATTTCAACAGAAGAGAAGATCAACAAAAAGTTAGCTGCCATGATGGAACAAGCTAGAGCTGCCATAGAGGGCGATGTTGTAGAGGGCGCTGTGTCATTAGAGAGAGAAAGTGGTGTTGGTTCCGATCGACCTGATGATGATGCTATGCAACAAAAGGCTGATGATACACCTAAAGGTAAATGTGAAATCTCAATATTTATCATTTTGTCCAATAGGGAAGACAAAATTTAAAAAAAGTTTTAAAAAAAGAAGAAACGTAAGCACTGAACTACTCATGAATTTTCTCCTATATAAAATTGTCTTTTGTTTTTTTTCATGGTTACAATATGATTGACTGCATTTGAACCCAAACTGAATAAGTTGAGTGAGGTTTTCTCTCACTTTATTTGATTGACATTGTTCATAAGTCCTCTGATATCAAGTAAAATTGAAGAAAATATTGGTTTCTTACTAGAACATAGTCACAGGAAAGTAATACAAATGTTATTTATATCATTTTGAAGTCATTTAGTAATGTTCAAAAAATAAATCAAAAATTGTTTGAAAAGATGAGATTTCCTTTGTGACTATGCTATCAATGGTTTTGAAAGTTAATAATGTGTATATGTGATGGATTGATGTACCCAAGTTTCCTTCTCACTTGACAGTGCTGTTCTTACATTTTCTGATCTGCTACTCTATGAACAGGGTTATAGCTAGTCAGACTGTTTAAAAACCTATAGGGGTTTAGTTTTGTTGAGACCATCCTTTTGTTCTGAGTTTATATGTGTTATCATTAATGTCTGGAGATTTGCTTTTGTCTGCTTTTAAAGTGGCTATATGGATGAGGGATTGGGTATTTATTTTGGATTTTTAATTTATAGAACTATTTTATCATGGTTTCCTACTTGAAAAATCAATGTGAAACAAAATATACCAAGTCCTTGTTTGTAACTCAATAAATTGTAAGAGACTGATAATTGTTTAAAATGTTTGTTATTTAATGTACAAAACAAGCTTTTTATCCATTTTTGTTTAGCTTTTTGTAATGTAATGATTTACAAACACAGATTTGGTTAATGTTGTTTTACATTCATTTCAAGTAGGAAGCCATGATAAAATTGTTTTATAAATTAAAACTCCAAAATAAATACCCAATCCGCATCCATATGGCCACTTTAAAATGAAAGATATGCATTTGGTGGGTAAATTCAAGTTAAATGTATTCAACCTCTGTGAACTTACAAAGTCAGTATTCAGTTTGGCATGATCTTACATGATGATATTATTCTATTGATAGGTGCTTCAGGTATTGGTGGTGCTAGTAGTGAGACAGAAGACAAGAGTACAGCCAGTGATGTAACTATACATGACACTAGTCTGGCATCTATCACAGATGAAGGTCTAGAACTATCACAGTTTACAGAGAGTATGTTTACTGGTCCTGACCTTGACATGGAGAGTGAAGAACTTGTATTAGGTAAGAGTATATGTGCAACCTTGAGTACTCAGACACAGGCATAGACACAGACACAGACACAGACACAGACACATACACAGACACAGACACAGACACAGACACATACACATACACAGACAAACATACACACAGGCACATGCACATGCACAGACACAGACACATACACAGACAAACATACACACAGGCACATGCACAGACACAGATGGACAAACATACACACAGGCACATACACAGACACAGACACAGACACAGACACAAACATACACAGACACACATCTACTCCCATAACCACCACCCACACAAACCTACCCATATACAATAATACACCTCCCACACACCTTCCCAAACACACAATCCCACACATCTCTACACACCTGCATCCGCATACACACATGCAAACACACCCACACATGCACAAATCTCCCTCCAATACACACCTACGCACACATTTTCCATACACACCTCCCCAATACACACTCACCATCCCATATCGTACATACACATATCCCTCCAATACATACCTCCCCCACTCACTTTCCCATACACACCTCCCCAATACACATTCACCATCCCATATCGTACATACACATATCCCTCCAATACACACCTCCCCCACTCACTTTCCCATACACACCTCCCCAATACACACTCACCATCCCATATGCTTACACACACATATTCACACAAACACAGACACATTTAGATGTGCACATGGATAAAGCTATATATAAATATGAGAATTTTTCACAGGGATATTTTGTTTGATATTCTCCTTGATTAATTACAGTCCATAGTAGTGTATGTCATTTAATTACATTGAAACCAGTCATGTTTAAATTAGCTAGTATATCTTACTTGCTGTACAGTTTACTTGAAACATGATTTTTGAATGGAAGGCAGTGTTAAATTTACACATTAAGTTCTTGATGTTGGTCTTTTGATTTCAGTAGTAATTTATCCACCCTTTTAAGAAATGGTATTGATAAAAAATAGAATTTAGTAGAATTTTCTTGAAAGCCTCTGTCTGTAAATTCTTGGAACCTCAGTAGAAATCAGAGCAACTTTGATCCAGTTCACCTACATAGAAGCCATGGAAAACATGCCAACCCAGAAACCTACATTTCACCATATAGTATCCATACCCTGTTGTTAGAATCCCAACAAATGAATGATATAGATGTGTTATCAATGGTGTTGTTTTTGTGTGTTTCTGTCATCAGGTACAGGAGTACGTTTACAGTCTGCTGTAGAGCAACTGCTGGAGATGATGGCTATGACAACACAGCAGGTAATTGTCAGATGTAAATGGCAGTCTGAATCTGAGTACTAATAAAACTAGACTTGAAGAACTCTAGAAGATAACACATTTCATATGACTAGCCCAATTAGGGCCTCAGAATATCTGCTTTTGCTTTCTGAAAAAAAGTTAACTTGTTATTAATTTTAGTACCTTATATTTACCTTATATAAATGAATTCAAGCATGTGATTAAAATGTTGACTTTGACTGTTTTCTGCATCTACAATAAAATTTTAGAATTTATAAATGTTGATACTGTGAATATGCATGATGTATAGAACAAAATTACTTTTTTCTCCATTTTTGAGAATTGTTCACAAATTTTACTAAATTTTAGAGTGGATTTGTAGTAGTTTGTTTCTTTAACTAAAAGATGGTAAAATTTAGGCTTACAGAAATCAAACGGACAAAATAATGAACAATAAAAATGTGAAATATAATGTCAAAAATTTTCAGGTTATAGGAATAAGGTAGATAAAATGGTACATGGTATTTATCACCACTGTCTTTTGAAAAAGTCAATTATCTGAGTTGCAGCCTTAATAAAATATTTCTCCATATGAGGATTTCATCTAAGTGTTTTTCTCTTCTTCCGTACGACAGCTTGAACAAGCTCAACGAACTCAACAGGAGCTCCTTGGTGCAGCCGCTGATAGCCAGGAGGAATTAAGTCAGCTGAGAGCCGTACACGAAGAATTATTAGAGAGACTTAGAGAACAAGTACGAGAAAAGGAAAGCCTTGAACTAGAAGCTCACAAAGCAGAAGGTGAGAATTTGTACATTTTTTGCTGATTTAAAAAGAAAAAGAAATGAGAGCTTACTTTAAAAAATAAGATTGAATAGTGGTTTGTGTCAAAATGTGGTGATATATGAAGCAAGAAAGATTCAAATCAAAAACAAAATGGATGCATAAGTCAGTGCTGTTTTTAGTATACGTTGTATTTTAACATAAAATATCTTCTCCAAAATTCTCCAAGTGTTTGCCGAGCCATGCACTTTTAGCTTGTTTATATTACTTAACCAAGAAATTGTAAAAGAGCAAACAGGTGAGAAAATGCAAAGAAGGAAATTTCAGAGCCAAATTTACAGTTATTATTTCAGTTACCATGGCAACTGTGTTTGATAACAGGACAAAATATTGTCAGGATATGAATTGAGGTACCTTGTTGTCCAGCCACCCAGGTTTTCAAATTTTGATTTAGAAATTCATCTTTGTTGAGATGTGTATAAAAGAGCAAGAAATTGACATAACTACTTCTGATTTCAGGGCATCATAGAAATGAAAAAACTCATCAAATACATGACTGACCAATTAGTTGATAATACACCAAATATCTTCAAACTGATAATGATCTCTAATAACCATGGTAACGTCATGCCTAGGTGATAATGCTTTGTATTAAGATGGTGATTGGCAGTTTTTCTGCTACGTAATAACCCCTTGTCTGTTTAGGCTGTACATACAGTTAATGGTGTTTTTTTCCGATTAGCAATATCCATACATGTACTCAATTTCAATTCAATTTTTTTTAAAATTATAATTAGTGATGGTAATAAAATAAATACAATACCGTTGAGCTCCCTAGGCTTTTTTTTATCAAACTTCTCTATAAAAGTTTTTAATTAGATATGTACAGCAAAGTGAATAAATGTGGCAAAATTTTAAAATTGATCATCTCTTTGTCAGAGGTACAGAACCAAAAAAAAAAAAGAAGCCGCCAGTGCCATTAGATTTATGGACAACATACATCATGAAAAACACTTGATAGGTTTACATACCTGGATAATATCTTTGAAACTAGGCATCAATATATTGATTGAATATACAGTAAAATGTTGCCAGCTTTGTCCAGTGTTTGTAGGGTTTCAAATAATTTGGCACCCCTCCAAAAAAAAAACCCTCATAAAGACATACATAGATAAATGATTAGTCTATTAAATGTAGAGACAATTAAATTGTAAAATAATCTCTTTTTTTCACTCAATGAAACCAGACAAAACATTATGAGATGTAGTTTAATGTCTGCAATTAAAAAAAACAAAAGAAAAAATTCCCCAAAAAAATTATTTTACGAGAATTGTAATGTTCAGATTTGTGTTTTGATGATATAATGAAATGTACTAAATAATCTATGTAATAGAAATAAGTTAGCAATATGTATATCATAGCGGATAAAATGGATGTAAATCTTACTACTTTGGGAATCATTTTCTAGGAACTGTAGGACTCAGGTTTCTGTTTTGATACATGTGTTGGAAACCTTTTCAATTTCATCACATGATCATGATACAAGAAATAGTATGAACTGGTTTCAATATAAATATATGTATCGTGGCATTTGACATTTTGGAAATATTATTATTATTATTATTATATATTTTATTATTAAATATACTTCAGACACAATTTTAAGCTAATGATACACAAACAATAATCACTACTAATAACTTCAAAATACAGTAATATGATTACTTAATATTTAACCCCTCTCTCCATCTCATTTTCAATATTTTGTTTTGTTAATTTTGTTAAGTATATCAATATAAGGTCTGTCTGTCTGTCTGTCTGTGTATATATATATATATATATATATATATATATATATATATATATATATATATATATATATATATATATATATATATATATATATATATATATATATATATATATATATATATATATATATATATATATATATATATATATATATATCATAATCTTTGGTATAATACTTAATATTCAATTAAACAAGATGAATAAAGTAAAAACCCTTTTTTGAGTTGACATGGAGTTGTTTATATATGAACCAAAACACTGTTTTCCAGTTAGGGTTTTGATATTATCATAGTTTGTGTATTCCAGAGTTTACAGCATATACAGTGTATTTCATACATATCTGATGTTTGTTTTGATGAAGGGAATAGTACCTCTCTGTTGAATCATTCTTGATATAGACTACCTTCTACATGTTTGACTATATACATTTTCCATTACGGTTTGACCTATAGCCATTTACTGTTTAATTTGTATGTGTGCTTCCAGAACACTTTCTATAGCATCATTCACTATTTTCCATGGTGATCAGCATGCCCCAGCTGCCCAATATGCATATCAATAGATCATGAATATTATTAAATGTGGGCTTAACTATTTTGCACTTAGAATGAGATCATTCCTGAATACTGCAAGCATGAAATTTTTGAAATGGATGAGGTGTAAATGGTTATACTTTGCTGCATTAATTAGGTTAAATTTTAATTAGTATCCTGACAGACAGGATGTTTATCAGATGTGATGAAACTATGGAAAATCTTGAAATTTCACTTCAATGAGTACAAAAGATTTGCTCAGTGCTTATCAGTGCTGTATGCTGCACACCCCTTACATGACAGTAGAAGGTTCTTCCCTGGAGAAGGTAAAAGAAGTGGAGTCCCACCCAGCTATACAGTATTCCCTCTTTGACTTATAGCAACAAAAAATATTATGCAACAAATCTGCACAAATTACTGCAGGTTGTATTAAATATGTACTCTTTTCCCCAGAAAAAATGCTTTGATGAGGTTCCCTGGACTGAGTATGCATGTGTATAATAGTAGTTGATTACGGGTGCCTTGTAATGATGTATGTAGTCTGATCATAGAGTGAAGCAATTTAGGACTGTTTGACGTCATAGGGCAGGTTTGCTAGGAATTGATCTAGACTAGGCTAGGCTAGGATTGCCCTCAATACTCATTCTTTGTGTTATTATGAGTATGACTGCAAACCCTGGCTATGCTTCTTATTAAAGCCTCCCATCTTTGTTTCTCTAGGTGAGTTTTAAATCATTTCTAGTTTTATTTATTATTGTTTGGACGCTGATATTCATTGCCCTTGTTTGCATAAATATGAATGTGCATAAATATTAACGCACTGTGAAATCAGAGGTACATCATGCTGTGTGTTACAGAAATGTGTACCACGTACTAAATGGATGCACAGTCATTTTGTTGTGAAGTAAAAATATGGAATTGTGAATTTGCAATACTATACAGTGTGCAGAGAAGTCATTTGATAAGTTCACAGGAAATGAATTATGTGAGTGTGTCATGTTGTAAATTCCATTCTAAGTCTAACACATGTGACGCATGGTTATGGACCATATGGCATTTGTAAATAACATGCAACAATTTAACATCAGTGCATTAATTATGCCAAAATATTTCAGGCAGTGTTCATTTTTTGTGTATTGCATAGATAAACTCATTTTTACCTAGGACCTCCAATTTTATCAACACCTTGCAAAACACTGACATATTTTCAAGTCTCAGTACTTTTAGAAAAGATGTCCTAAATGAAATAGTTGGTGTGTGAATTTAACGCAATTTCGGTAATTTTTATCTTCTTTTAATTTATTTTATTTCTATTTTTACTATTTTTGTAAATATTGTATGTATTTTAGTCTTTCCAATTTCAGAGTGTCTGTAAATGGGGTAATCCTGTAGACATCTCAAATAAATAAATAAATAAAATAAATAAATATATCATAATTGATACTGCTATGGAAATTTGGGCTAAAGGTATTATCAATATGTAGACTTGCAGAAGATACCAAACGAAACACATGTTTGTTTAAACGTACAATTATTTAAAATATTTTCGAATTAAAAATTTCCATACAACCCACTAAGTATGGTATTTGTAATACATGGCTTCCATTGTTAAATATAAATGAATGTATTTCATCCATTCTGACTACATTTTGTACTCGGCAAACTCTTCTCACACAATTGATTTTTTGGAGGACAACCGTTCGTTGTTGTGAAAAAATCTATACCAGAAATGCAGTTGTGATGTGTTTATCCCACAAAGGCTTTCAATACTGGGGTCAAAGTCTGTCAAATCATGCACATTTTAAAACAAGTGAACCAGTTATACAAAGTATGTAAGAGAGTATATCTTTGTCTATGGATGTGTGGAAATATCAAAAATTTAAAGACAAACCATGTGACAGCTGAACAATTCTCAGTACCTGCAATAGCATTTTACCTCATGTTAGAGGGTCAAAATAAAACCAGAAGGTTGACTTATTCTCAGTACCTGTTAGTATTTTACCTCATGCTAGAGGGTCAAAATAGAACAAGAAGGTAGATTTATTCTCAGTACCTGCAATAGTAGGTTCTTCAATGAAAGCAATTGAAAATATTTATCAAAATATAATTTATGTTGTTCTGTTGTCTTTCTTTATCTCCTTAATTTGCATTTCTGCCTACCTATAAAGTCAGAGTTAAATATTTCATGCGTTAATTCAATGTATGTAAATTAGATTTCCAGTTCAGGAATGTCATTACCATGGCAACAGCTTTCATTCTAGAGTTGTTAGTTGACCCTCTGGTTACTATGAAATCAGCTGTAGTAGTGCAAGCAGCTCTTTAACAACTAAAAAATCACCAGGACATTGGTAAAAGTCTTATGGTATGTCTTACTGTGTCACTATGGAGAGGTGCTAATGTCTAATAGAGATTGGATTAACTTTAAAGGACAGGTCATTAAAGTTGTTTTCAGACATTTAAGACCAATTAAGTAACAGTCGTGTATATCGTCGTGTATATCTCGTAGTGTTGAGATAGAGTCCTACATCCTAGTCATCAGTGTGGCACAAAGTGACAGAAATGTATACTTCACGTTTTCTATATCCAAAGAGGAAGAAGAAAAAAACAGTCAGGTTTGCAGATCAAATAGTTCAAACCAGTGAGTTTTCTGTAAATTTTGAGTCAGTTTTATTTTTCAGATAGTAGGTCTGGGGTCTGTTGTAACCCCTTTGCTCAGTTTGTCACCATGGAAACATGTAAACAAATTTGTACATGTAGTTGAATCTTTTCATTTTTCTCTAGCTTTGCTTTTGATGAGTGAGTTCCAAGTCATTTTATGTAGAATGTATTGTGGTACCAAAATTTTGACATTTCAGCATATGATTTATATTTCATGAATTGGTTTGTGTAAATGTCAGAAAGGTTGCTGCATTATAAAAAATTGTGTATTGTGTCCGTGTATTAGTAAGAGAATACATGTGCATGGTTGAAAACTTGCCAATCATTTTATTTGATAATTTCAGTGTGTATATACTTAAAAATATGATGTCAGTGACAGTCGGATATCAGATATCTGATGACATTTACGTCTTTAATATTTAATACACATAACCATAATATACTGTTATTCAATATTTTAAAGACTTTTAATCAGATAGGTTGTAATCCATTTCTCTGTACTAAAAAGTCACTCATAAAAAGTACTGTGCTTTCTTTTTGTTAATTCCTGCAATATTGACACTAAGTCATACAAAATGATAAAAAAAAACTTTTGTTATGAGTTATACTTTATAACTATTTGGATATAATTGATAAGTATTACACGTGTACCTATGTGAAGATAATAATGATGATGATGATGATGACGACAACGACGACGATGGCGACGACGACGGCGACGACGGCGACGACGACAACAATGACGATGATGATGATGATAATGACGACATCGCTGACATTACCGATGCCGACAATGATGATGCTGATGATAACAATGATGAAGATGATGATTTTAATGATAATGATGATTTTGATGATGATGATGATGATGACGACGACGACGACGACGATGATGATGATGATGACGATGACGATGACGATGATAATGATAATGATGACAGCAACAGCAACTCTGATGATGAAAATGGGTTATTTCTCCTTAAACATTTTGACCTCATGGTCACATACATTACTTTACAAATATCATACTGAAAGACACGAGACATGATTGATAGAGATGATAAAGAATGACAAAGACAATTTGAAAAAAAAAATATTACAATAACAAAGACAGACATAAGATGTTTTATTCATTTGATTTACTTATTTTTTAGCAACATATATATAACACAATAAACAAGTGTAGTAAGGTTTTTTGGCATTTTGTATTTGTTTGTCATGTAGGACTTATACAGGGTTATACAGAGGAGAGGAAGACTCTTGAAGAACGGCTCAAGGAGAAGGAAGACAGTGAGCATGAACTGGTGGTACAGCTGGAGTTGACCTCCACTAGACTAAAGCAACTAGAACAAGTTCAAGAACAACTCAGGGAGGACCAAGAGCAATTAGAACAGCAGAAAATGGCTCTTGCAGAAACACTTGACACCCAAGAACTGGGTAAGCTATTTGTCAGAAAAATTCTCCCTTTTTGAAATACTTATCTGGATTCAGTATTGATTTGAAATACAGACTGCTGTACCAAATCATTTCTGATATTGATTTTTTTCTTCAAAGTTTCCCTCCAAACCTAATGCTTGTGAAAAGACAGTTTTAAATAATGCATTCCCTTAATATGTGTATGAGTAGGTAGTTACTATGTTATTTCTCCATAGTGCAAAGCAATCCAATATCTTCCCTCTGACAGAAACTAACAAAGCTAAATGCATGACTAGCTAATGCTTGTAGTAAGATGTCGACATATCAAAGAAATGCATCAAATATTGAAGTGTATCCCAAAAAATTACTTTCCATTCATGTTTGATTCTATTTCTGATGTCAATGATTTCTGTAAGATATTGCGGAGTCTGGGTATTAAAATTATGTCATTGGTTCCAGTTATCATGTACAGAATTCACTATTTTCTCATATGCAGATAAGACTATGAAGTATGTTTCCATAAAGGAAACAGGTTGCATAGCAATGGTTGCTATGGTGTTACCATGGTAAACATAGTTTTACCATTGTTATTTTTCTTGAGGATTATTTGTCACTGAGTATTATCATTATTCATGGTTTTGACCTCCCTTATTTCTAAATGGTTTGGTCCATGGTGCACAGAAAGTGATCTGATCATTCCAATATATACAGCCATTTCAGGATCAACTACCTGAATATCATTTTTATCATGATCGTGTTCATTTCATTACTTTTTCATGGATTCATAAAGCTCTAATCATAGGTTGGCTGTTAGGGTGTATTATTGATTTGGTAATGGATCAATTACTTTCTTCATAAACATTGCCACAATGCTATTCCCTACCATTACCTTACCCATATTCCTGCTAATAATCTTTGACTATGGCTGGTTTAGTAATGGCTCGAAAAGTAGATGAAGGTGTCTTCTGGTTAATACAAAACTACTTGCTTGTAACATAGAGGGCTCTGTTTCTTGGAACCAATGCATTGGTGCAGGGCCAGCTAAGCTATACTCATAACTTTTTATTGTGATATTAGATTGTTTTGATTTGATTTGATTTGATCTGTATTCCCCTGTGCTATCCCATGGCTGTGGTGTAGCTGATGACCTCGCCATGATAGTGCATATCGATGTGAAAGGTTAGTCCTTTCCAGTGTCCTTTTGATTTACATATAATTAGCATCATCAAATTTCTGGGTGCTTCATTTAAAAAGTGCAAGCAGAGGGTACTTTCTAAACTCAATCTCTGTGATGAGATCATACTGTATTTTTTTCATTATCTTGTAATCTTTCTATCAGGGTCTTTTACTAAATTTACTGACAGACACTTTGCATGGCTGGATGAGAAATCTGTAGGAATAGCTAATAAAATAGAAAATTAGTCAAGTTGTTAAAGTTTTGGACATATGGATATTAGAATATAAAGCCCCATCAACATGACCAAAGTATACTGGGTCTTTGAAATACGATGTTATGGCTGTCCTTCCAGGATTTGGTTTCAACAAGTAGGCAATGGGAGCAAGAATGAAGGGAGAGAAATGAGCCCCCCCCCCCCCCACACACACACACACACACACACACACACACATGCACACATATGCACACATTTCAACAAACGTGTCGGTGAATTGTAATAAGTCTTCAATTTACTGACATAATTAAATAACTAGTCAGTAAGGTAGGCCATGACGGGGCGCACTCACACATCGGTCAACCCCTCCCAGAGAGGAGGCTGATGAGGGTGGAACTGTTAACACGACATATCTTTCAGATTAGATGTACATGTACCCAAGTCCTCACTTCACTATCATTATAAACATTCAATTCCAAGTACAGGTACTAGTTAGTTATCTTACATTAAAATCAAACCTAACTCCATGTCAGCTCTGTCATATAGGCCTTTCATAGTCTTCTCTTTATTGTTGACATATTTTGTTATTAAGTCTTAAGAATGTCTCTGAAATATTTCTCAAAGACTGTTTACAGTGTACTATCAGGAACCTGTATTCACACAAGTTATGCATTGCATGTGTTGTGTGTTATTGGTGAGTGTATAATCTGGGTCTGTATTCAAACTATCCAAATCACCATATCTCAGAACTGTTTCTATTACATTAGTTCATGTATTGATATTGATGTATTTTCATCATAATGCTTAGCTAGATGTAGTGAGTACCTGCTACTTCAACTATACAAGGTCCAAGGATTTATTTTTTGTTGACTTCAATGTTGTAAGTCTGTTTTTTCCAAAAGGATAAGGTTTACTTGGATATTTTGATGATAACTATGTTTAGTCACTAGTCTAAGATATTAAAACGTCTCATAAACTTTGTTTGTTTTCATTTGAAGGGACTTGTGAGTACCTGGTATGGAAATATCATAGTGGATTTTATTATCTTGTGTGATATTCATTTCACACAAATCAGACAAAAATCATCAAAATTTTAAAGGAAAATTCAATATGAAATTATACAAGATCTTAGTTGTTAATTATATTTTTTAGTTTTCCTTTGAATTTGGTAAAGAAAAGTGACCCTGCAGAGGTTAGACAACTTTGACATTTACTAAAATTAACCATTGCCAACAAGATAACATGTTATACCCATAGTGTACACCAGTGCTTGCAATATTCGGTGTAAGGTTTTCTTTATTTCTAAGATATCTCATTCTGTGCTTACTTAAGAAGGGTGCATTTTGGAATGCAGATAAAGTCTTTACCTATGCAAATTGGAGAACAATTATGCAAATGAGATGTTAGTTATGCGAAATATATTGAATTCGCAACATACAATACCTATCCTTATCTACCATATGGTATTCGTTTTATTTGCTTGTTTGACATTACTTTTTATATTCTATATGAATTGATTTATGGATAAAAGATACTTTTAAACATTTTTTAAAATAAATTATTCCAAATTTAATGTAGAAAGTTTTACTTTTGTGTATTATGAATTTAAATGTTTTGTTATATTTTAAAAGATTTGTGAATGAAAAGACATGACATCCTTTCAAATTAAAAAAGAAGAAAAGTTACAACCACCCTTTTTATTATCATTTATTTTAAAGAAATAAAACAATCTGTCGTTACTTTTAAAACAAAGTCCTAAACATTCATCTCTTCAAATTTGACATTTGTCAAAACTAGAGTAGGAAATTTCAAAACTGTTTTTATGACCTTGTTTTGTAGTAGGACTATTAGAAGAAAACAACAGATTAACTCAGGAGAAGGAGGACATAGAGAATCAGTACAAGAAGAACAAGGAAATGTTGGAATCTCAGATGAAACTATTGGAGGCTACTTTGGATGAACAGTGTAATAAATATGATGCTATGGCGAAAGAAAGACGTAGTGAGATGGAGGAGTACGAGAAACAGTTTGAAGCTATGGATAAACAGTTGAAGTCAAATAAACAATTCTTAGAGGTGGGTAGAACATACAAGGAATGAATGGATGGATAGGTTGATTGATTGGTTGTTGGATGAAAATGTGGGTAGGTAGGTGGGTAGGTAGGTGGATGGATGGATGGAGGAATGGCGCGAGGGAAGGAGGGGGATAGATTGGTGTGTATGGGTAGATTTAATGGTTGGCGTGATGGATGTATCGATGGACAGACGGACCATGAGAGTCTATTTTTACTGTTAGACAGAAATCCCAAGTTTTATCAAAAAGCGAAAAAAATATTTTTCTAAAAAATATTGAATGTTATTGTTATGATATGGCAATAGCTAGAACAGTTAAATCTGTACAGAGCACAGCTTTCTATTTCCTAGGACCATATTATATGCATAATGCATTTCTCTTGTGATTTGGATTATGTATTACCAGTATTAAGTCTCAATATCAGTGTAATTAGATGAGAGTATCTGTAGTGAGTTTAATTGTAATAGGATCATTTCATTGACTATCTCTGTATCAAGGTACAGTGGTTGAATAAAAAAACAGCCTTGTTGCCGTAGGAGTTTACCAGCCAACAAAATTATTAGATAGGAAATGAGATCTCGATGTAAATTTCCTTGGGGCTATGTATATTGTATGTGAACTCCTTGTATTCACTTAGGGCAATGATCATTGTGTGTGAACTCTTTGCAATCACTTAGTAGAAATGCAAGTTTAGACTTTAAGTGAGTGGTGAAGAGATGTAGTACAATTTACCATAACACATCGTTTTCATATAGCCTTCAGTGATTGGCTAAGATCGTGTCACATGGTATGGACTAGTGACCCTTAGTGACCTCAATTTGCATAGAGCTAGGCACTAGTCCTGTTCTATTTTGCCATGGGCAATAGTCATGTAACTTTTTAGTAGTTTGTTTTGACTATGGAAAGAATATGTGCTATGTGTTATAAAACACTTATTGCCTGGCCATATTCAGGCACTAGTAGACAACATATTACCCTTTGTGCTGTTATGTAGCAACTATTTTCCTCAGCTTTCACTGAACCACAGGAAATGGTTGCTACATAATTACCCTCAGGGTAATAGATGTCTACTAGTGCCTTCATAGCCTGGCAGTAAGTGTATAATATAACATATAATATAATATGCCATGATATCATGTAACAGTGTAACATAATATGATATAATATAATATAATGACATAAAGTAATATGATTTTTTTATGTTATCCCCATGTATGTATTCATTTCAAACTCTACAAACTAGATTGTGTATGATATCTCAATTCCATATGTTAGTAATACATGATGAAATTCCTGAATGTTTGATTGTATTCAGCAACAAGCAAATGAAAGGGAACAAGAACGAGAAGAATTCCAGAAAGAAATCCACCGACTACAGGAAGATCTGAGGAGTAAGGGAAGTTTACGAGGTGACGAAAGACTAGTTAAAGAGGTAAAGTCAGATGTGTTTGATACATACTGTGGCCTAGAGGTAAAGTCAGATCTGTTTGATACATACTGTGTGGCCTAGAGGTTAAGTCAGATGTGTTTGATACATACTGTGGCTTAGAGGTAAAGTCAGATGTGTTTGATACATACTGTGTGGCCTAGAGGTAAAGTCAGATGTGTTTGATACATACTATGTGGCCTAGAGGTAAAGTCAGATGTGTTTGATACATACTGTGGCCTATTTGTGTATTTCCACCTTGATCAAATGCAGGAGAAAGTGAAAAAGTACACTGTGTCATCTTCAATTTGAAATTGTATCTTTCTAAGAATTGTACAAAAATGGCTCAAAATACAAGCAGAAATCGAAATAGTGAATTTCAGCTTTCAGTAAAAAACTGAGTCCTCATCAAAATGTCTTCTACAGTATGTGTACATGCATGAAGTTATTTCCATTTTGTTGAATACAACATCAGAACAATTACTACTAGACTGATTGGCATTCTGTTGTTACATTATCTAAGTCACTATCTGGGCTGAGTGTTTTCCATGCAGCGACCAGTTTCCTAGTTCCTAATGAAGTGATCAATGAATGTGTGTTCTGTACCATTTCTTTGTAATCCTACCCTACATTTTCAATGTTGAGACCAGTCTGCCATAGATAGCAATAGGGATATACCATTATGCGTGGAAAAAGAGGGCTGAATAGCATTGAAATTGAGGGGCTGTAGCATACCTTTATTCAAATGTTAACCTTGCCAAGTAATTTACATACTAAATGGTACCTGGCTATTGTGTACTATACTCTATTGTACTTTTTTTACAACAAGTCCTATCCTTTGTCTATTGTCTGTGATGGAACTGTTGATAAATAATGAAATGGGTTGAAACATGCAAAATGCTTACTATAGCAGTACTCCATAGGTCAGTGCATTTCAATGTTTGTTAAGATGCTGCGATACGCTAAGTTTAGATATCGTGTAGGGGCTATGGTTTAGAGATGGAGAGTTTGTATATGGTATTCAATTTTTGGGTTGTTTTTTGGGGGGAGAAAGCAGATTAGGATCGAATATTTATGTTGGTTTGAATGTCTACATTGAAAACAATGTGTATTGTTTGCAAACTTCTTACCAAGGTGCAAGATTTGACCCAGGAGCTGAAAGACAAGATTAACGCCTTCAATGAGATTGTAGCAGAAAAGGAACAACTAGAACGGGATCTGCAGTCTAAGATAGAATTGGAGACGCACCTCAGAAAACAAATTAGAGAGCTAGAAAGCAATGTGGAAGAGAAAACCAAATCAGAGCAAGAACTGGAAACGAAACGATCCGACTTAGAAAATGAAATCAAAAAACAGAACAGGTTACAAGAGGAGATGGGTGAAGAAAAGGAAGCTTTACAACAACAGCTGTATGATACTTTGTTACAATTGTCGGCACTACAGGCAAAGATGGATACACGGAAACATAGTATTGATGCCGATGGTGATCCCTCTAATACAGCTAAAGTCAGCAATGGGAAAGCTACTCTCTCATTGGCTCAACAACTTGAACAGGAGAAGGAAGCCATTGACAGGAAAGATAATGAGGTGAGAATGTACTTACAGTATGACCAGTGACCATGTCTGTTATAACATGCTATATTGGATGAATGTTACAGTTTGACCAATGACCATGTCTGTTATAACATGCTATATTGGATGAAAAAAATAGGGTGCATATTTCTGTAGATTTGTCATCATTCCTGACTTGCAATGGTTAACAATAGTGACGAGTCAATGTTTATACTGAACACATTGATAGTCAAGTTATAGTGGATTTATTTGTTTAAAACCTTTCTAGTACCCATGTAACAGTACAATGTACCTTGTAGACTGTCAGATTGACTAGATACAAATGTATATATGTCAGCTGTTTTGTGACATGATTTTTATGTGTGCTTATAAAGTTATCTTATCAGTGTAGATGTACAGGTCATGTCATTAAGTTTCGTCAGCTGATAGAAGTATGTTGGGTCTACTGCAGTTTTATGAAGAATTTGAAGACACCAATGATAATGTAAACCAAGTTTTATTTCAGGCTTTTAATAGTCAAGTGACTTTGGTTGTATTATGTGGTGTGCAATTACATCTATCTAATATTGGAAATGATGAAAGCATGTCTGTGCAGTGTCTGAGTTTTTGTTCATATTGTTCTGACAGATTGAAAACCTGGTTGAACAGCTTGAACAATTCCGTGAGGAGGTGATGGATAAAGAGGAAGAGATACAGAACCTCAATATGCAGTTAGAAGTAGACAACAAAGAAAAGGATGCATTGAGAGAAGAGTTAGAGAGAGATATGCAGGATACTGTGTTAGAGAACCAAAGACTAAAGGTATGTATACCATTATGTTATGTTGACAGGTGTGTGAGTTCTCAGCTATTCTACTTGTAGTTAGTGTACAGTGGGTAGTTATTTTAGCTAACATTCTTCTGATCATCATCACCATCATCAGGTCGAGCTAAGTTGGCCACTTTTGACACCCCCCAACCCCCCATGATCTTTATGTTGCATGATTGCTGGTAGGTTGTATCGATTTATACCAGAGTCTTGTTCCAAAGAGTCAACAAAGGTTGTATCAGGACGCCCTTTTGACCTTTTCCCCTTGCTGTGGTTCCCAGAGTTCTTATAGCTGTTGTAAATAATGTTAGTGTTCTTTACAATGGTCAGTGAGAATTGAAAACTATTGTGTCAGTAGTTTCAACTGACTTGTTCCTTGGATTCCCTTCTAAACTATCTTGAACCACACATTTCTAAAATTGTGTACATTTCAGGTTCACTGTCAGATCAGTACTTTAATTCATGCAATCATAAATTCAGCAACTTGTTTCATAGTTTTATGTGATGTATATGAGGAAACAGTATTTCAACTTCTTCAGTTTTGTAAATCAATTTTTGAAAAACAGGCCAAAGTAGATAGGGAACCATGTTAATAATTTATATCATGTTAGACAGGATGGAGGTGTCCCTAGCATAGTGGTATTTAATTATAACCTTTGCCCCAAGCTGTGTTGGCATCCCATCCATCATCATTCTCCCCATACTGTTACTAAGTTAGTTATTGATATGCAAATGAAGGTAGATCCTGACCTTAACAAGTACAGAAATAGCTACACAAATATTTCAATGAAATAGATTAACAGGGAATGACTTGAAATAGACATGGACTTAGTATGAAATACTTTATCGTTGGACAAGGTAGGTGTTTTATCTAAATCATGCCAAATACATTTAGTAGGCATAAATGTTCAATACTTGAGACATTTATTGTAAAATTTTCAGTGTGGTATTTTTGTATGACATATTAACTGTATACAACAGGATATTCATATTCAATAGACAAATATATTCTTAGTAAATTCATTATTTCAAGTTGACTGGAAATTTAACTGAAATTTGATGATTGCTTTAAAAAAAATGAAACGTTGTAACCTTCAGTGAAAAATTAATGTTTGAAATTAGAAAGATGATAGAATTATCGATTTCAAAATTGTGATGACTGACATTTATATATGTAATATGGAAGTGAAAGTTGAATTAATGTCAGGGCAGATCAGACTGTATGTCTGTTGAGTTCAAACATCTGGAACGTATTAGTTTCACCAATTCAGACATGGGCTTTGTCAGGACTATATACCACATGACAGTGATATCTAGAGTGTTTGCAAGTTTTCCTGACAGTGAGTATAAGTTTACAAAAATGTAGGAAATCGTAGTGTTCCAAGCAATTTTAATATTAAAAAATATTTTTTTCATGAAAATGTCAAATATCAGCCATGTCATGGAACTTTGATGTATTTTACCAACTGTTAAATTTAATACCATCCTTCACACGTACATACCACAAATATTGATCAAGTTACAGCATGGAATCTCTACTAACATGTTAGTCTGGATTTATACATCACTATACTAACTATAGTAAAGATTGTGTAATCTTACCATTGGCATTACTATGTATTAATAGCTAGGAATCCATATATATATATCTACTACAGGGTATTTCATAGAATAGCATTCATTCCAGACTAATTTGTATAAATTGGTCATTTCACTGTCTCAAGCTGAGCAGAATTACTAGCAAAACACAGGAGAATATAATCGGTTCACTGTGTTTCATATCACTGAATAGAAAAATAACCCAAGGCAGCATTTGGTATATGTAATCATTATCTTAAATTTCATTTTTCTAGAGCTGTTTTTATGAACTTTATGTTTTATGTTCATATTTCATACATGTCACATCCTGATAAGTTGGTACTTCACTATATTTATTTGGTGGAAATCAAACAATAACCAACCCCCCCCACCACCTCGCATCTTCAACATTGCTGATCGTGTATAAAACTGTTTTTATTTCATTAATTCCAAATGCAAACATAACATATTATATTATAAAGTATGGCAATCCATTCACCAGCTGTTTTTTATGTTACCATGGTGATGAGTGATTAAAGACAACACATAATGGGGTACATTGAGTTACTGGTAATCTACAAAGATCAAAATAATCAACTTCATGTTATGTTTACTGTGAACATATGTTTTATTGTTGTCCAAATATGGAGTGCAATTTACAGTTACAAGTTGACAATCTAATCAGAAAAACAAATAGTCGGGGTCAGTCTAACCAAATGATATTTTTGCATAAAAATAAAGTTGCATTATTTCTTTACTATTCAAAGTGATCTACTAAATAAAGTCCAGTTAGGGTGTCACATTCCTCTAATAATAGGTTTCTTAGGGAGTTGTTTGCATGTTGCCATGGTTACCTCCAGCCATACATAATATATTTTGTTACTTCAATGTCAGTTTTATACTTCCCTGATGTGTTTGATAATGTTGTAGAAAAATAGTGAATGTGGTATATACTAATATAGTATACAGTTTCCAAAAGCAGTCCTCTTAGGGAAATGTTCTACTTTTGCTACAAAAGTGACTGATATCTGGTTGTGTGATATGGTGTGATGTGGTGTGATGTGATGTGATGTGATGTGACTCACGCGGCGTGGCATAGTGGGTGTGGTGCAGCATGGCGTGGTGTGATTGATGTGATGCAATGCAATGTGATGTGTGGAAATTAGGTATTGTAAGTGAGGATCAGAGTAGATTCAAAGTAGATTTGTCTATTCCAGTTCCTGTAAAGAACATTTCAGTTACTTGCACATTATTTGATATTCCATTGTTAAGTTTTTGGTCACTATGAAAAGAGACATATATGTCAGTTGATACAGTCACCATAGGTTAGATCAGTGTAATGTGGTATTTAGGATACCAAGCAATACCCCACCTTCCACTGTCAAAGATCTAGAAGTAGGAGCAAACTGTTAACATAACTACTTTGTTGATTTCAGGAACGTGTGTCAGCCCTGAAAGACTTAGGCAGTGAAGAGGAAACTTTGTCACGCTTTGCTCAAAATCTTCTTGAAGAAAAGAACTTCGAAATCGACCACCTCAATGATCAGCTAGCCAAGTCTCAGGAAGAAATTGAACAACTGAGAGACACGTCACATGATGCCAAAGAAACTGAAATTGAACATCTGAAAGAAGACTTGCATAAAGCTGAGACTGAATTAAAACAACTACAACAGGCATTAGAAGGGAGAGATGGTGATACATCAGGGGAGAGTAAAGACATTGAGATTGCTCAGTTGAGTTCACAGCTTGCTAAGGTACAAGAAGACTTTGATCAGCTGCAACAAGACACAGATATTAAAGACACTGAAAGTAGTATTCAGGTGCAGGGATTGGCTCAGGAACTGGTGAGTAGAACTTTGTATCTTTTGATTTTTGTGGATTACTTAGTATTCTTGGAAAGTGGTTCACTGATTTAGGGGTGATTTACTGAATTGGTGATTTTGATGAGATGATTCGCTGATTTTGAGGTGATTTGCTGATTTGGAGGTTATTTGTGAATTTGGAGCTGATTCCCTGATTTTGTGGTGATTCCCTGATTTGGAGATGTTTATAAGTTCATAGAGTTTTTTCAACTAATATGCAGCCCTCTGATTTGCATGTGTACACTCTATATCACATTTGTGTATCTTTATTACAGGAACAACTGAAAAATGAACATGAAGCTATGTTAGAAGACAAACAAGAAGAGCTATCCAACTTAAAACTTCAACTAGAAAATGAGAAAAATAAAGACCCCTTAACTAACCCAGTAGTACAAGAAACACTAGATATGACAAGGAAACACAATGAAGAAATTCAGGTAATTTCTTAGTTTCTTACTTCTGTCCAATTCATTTTTTTTTTTAAAACCTGTATTCTATCTCGTTCTCAAGATCTTCATATTTGCTGTTCTGCAATGGCAAGTAAGATTGGAGAAATATTCAAAATATTTTCACTTCACTGTTAAATGGTATTAGAATAAATAATCAAAAAATGTAAAATCTACCAAGAATATGAAATTACATAATTTTATGAATTTGAAATAAAGTGGGTAGTATTTTTAAGCTACCTCCCTGGAATTGTCAATTTTAGCAGTGTTCTAATGTGCCATTTGTTTGTGTTTCTATACACTAGCACCATCTTGAGTCACAGTTACAGTCACTCAGACACTCTATGAGTGACAGGGAACAGGAGGTAGCTCTATTAGAGGAACGGCTTACTGAACATAGACCTAGACATGATAGCAGAGGGGATAGTGATGAAGAACAGAACATCCAGATTGACCAATTAGAAGCAGAGCTCCAGGTGAGAAAAGAAAATGTATTTAATTTGTAGTGTTTTAGTTTGATTATTATTGCAATAGAAAACATGTATGAACTTATGTGATGCCCTGGATATAGCAGATACAAATATATAGTAATGGTTTTAAGTGGATTTTTAAAAAAATTTGTTTTCAAATTTCAATGTTTTGACTTGTTTTTTCATTTGCAAACATCCAGTGCATGGATGTAGCCAAGGTATGAGTGTAAGGTGGCAAACCGTACCACAGCACACTTTATAACATGTTTACTAAATTTTATAATTATTTTTATTTTTCCTCACCCAGGACAAAGACATGCAGATAGCCAGGCTACGTGTACAAGTTGATAACCTACAGGACACTGTGTTCAAAAAACAACAAGAGCTAAACAACGCTCAGAGATCAACGTCTCACTTCAATGAAAACATCGAAACACTGAAGGTGAACCATGCCGAAGAGCTAGCTGTGTTAGAAAAGACACATGAAGAAGAAATATTAAAAATGAGAGTTGGTCTTGAACACCAGTACTTGGAAAAATTAGCTGCAGTTAAAACAATGTCTCCAACATCATCTAGGGATTTAGAACAAGTGAGTGATCTTAGTTCAGTGTTTTCAGTGCAATTTTAAAAAAGATGGGTTAAATATGAAATACTAGCATAATCTGTGATTTGAAGCTAGTGAAAATACACCAGATTTGGGAATTTTGATACTTAGGAACAACAGTTATTGTCTCTGCTGCCGTATCATCATTTTGAGACCAACTAAAGTGATTTGAAGTGCACTGTTTAGAGGCTAATGTTGGATGAGGAGTACACGAAGATATCTATATCTAATCCATATCTATTGAGAAGATAATAGTAATCCAAGACCATTGGATTCAAACATTGGGGTTTAAGGTCATGCTTAGAAATGACATAATGACTTGGCACTTCCCTTTACTATTCCAGTGAGAACACACTTGATAGACCATATTTAAGTGTTATGTTTGTCACTTTTTTGTAACATGTATCATTCTCAATTGATTTCCCTCCATTCACAATCTTCTTGTTATCGTTTTTACAGTTTTAAATATATGTTAGGAGAGAGTGTAGTCTGTTTGACCATATTCAAGATGTATAGAAAATGTGTAGTATTGCTTCAAATGTTCAAAATACATAGTAAATACTGTTTATTCAACTATGATTACTTTCAAATCCTAACTTTAGATTTCATTTTATCTGTGTCCTATTCTTAGGCTCTGTATGAAGTAAGAGCTAAGTTAACAGAACAGCATCAACAACACATCAGGGAACTGACTGACAAACTTGAGAGAGATTATGAAATTGAACTCGAATCACTGAAAATAAAACATGAACAGGAGATGAGAGAACAACGTGATGAACACAGAAAACAACAAGAAATAGAAATAACCAAGACCAGAAGAGAATTGATACAAAGTCATCGTCTAGAAATGCAAAGATTACAAGATGAACATCACAGACAGTTGGACTCTATGTCAACTAGTAGTCCCACTCCTAGTGTTAGGGGTAAGAAATGGTTCACTTGCTTAAAATCATTCTTTGTAATCCATCTATTGAATCAGTAGCAGCAGCCTGACGTGTGTTTATGTACATTTGTATATGTATGTAGGTAAAGTAAGTTGAATTAGTCTCTGTGTGTTCTTCCCTTTCCCCCTGCCAATGTATATCGAATTTCATGTAAATTTAGCATGACAATAAAGTATATAATTATTCTTATAAAGTTAGTCTAAGAGGATATGATGGAATTACTGACATGTGATATTTATAGTACTTGACTGTTTGAATGCTTTTTGAACAGATTTGTAAAGGATGGATGCATGTAAAACCATCATTTTGACATTACTGTATAATCTTGGTATATCCAGCAGCCAGCTTTACTTCTGTAGCTGTAGTTGTAGTATGTAGTCATCTTTATAAAATAGACTAATGATTTTTACTGGCATTCCCATTTGAATTGTTTTCAAATCTTAAAGGAAATCACTGTGTAAACACATATCCAGTCAGAGAAATAGGACTTTTTTGAAAAATCTTGACAAAAAATGATCGTTTTATTGAGTTTGTACAGAAATCTTTAAAGGTTTCAGTCCTGTAACATATACAGAATTCATAATTATATCTACTTACTTTACTTGTCAACAGAACTTGGTAGAAGACTGCAGATGGAGTTAGAGAATACAGAAAGACTTGATTCTGAGTTGGTAACCCATCTAAGAACACGACAAGATGGTGTAGGCCAAGAAGGTTCTCCAATATCGGCCACTGCAACTGATACAGGAGATGGGTCAGACAAAACTGAAGATCCTGCCAGTAGAGTACAGGTCAGTGTATGTATTTTATCATCGGTTGCCATCATCAGTGTTTGGCGGTTAGCTAGTAAAATCTCCCTAAGTTCCCTTGTCATTTTACTGGTTCCCCCACCCAAATTATGGTACAGTGTGTTGCAAAGTATGTCAGGTTTGCCATATTCCCATTCTTTCCTAATCTTAGCAACAACACTGGTGATGACACAAACTTAGTTTGATTAATTTCAAGGAGAGGATATTGGAAACTCTAATAATATTAAGTACATTTCACTGTGTTGAATCTTGATAACATTATATCCCTATTATTTTCTACTTTTACCAGGCATTGTTAAACAGAGTGTATAATGAAGGCCTACAAGTACTATCACTGTCTGACTTGGTATATCTTAGAAGACATAGTTCACCAAGGCCTAAGACACCAGAGGGTACTGATATTGCTACTCTACAACAAGCATGGGAAAGTGAAAAACACACATTACTTGCTGCTATCCAGGCTTTGAAGGATCTCATATCACAAACCACAGCCTCAGGAGTTTGGGTTAGTTGAAATTTTACACATTCCGATTCAGTGTACTTCTGTCAGTGTTGATTATATACTACAACTACTACTACTATTACTACTACTACTACTACTACTACTACTACTACTAGTACTAGAATCTATACAAAAAACAAAGCTTGCTAAAACAAAAGCACTGGGCCCTTGCTTGAATGAGGGCGCTGGACAAGCGTACTAAAACAAAGTACTGGGTGTTTACTTGAGTGAGGGCGCTAAATCAGTTCAGTATGTAAGACCGGGTGTTATGAAAGATCTACTGTGTACTTGTGTTCTGTTAGTTGTATGGTAGGCATAACCTGTGTTATATATTGTTATTTATAGGTTGCTGAAGGTAGGGACAATGACTGGAGAGGAGAACTGTTGAAAGCCATCAAATATGTGTTTGATAGAGAGAGAGAGACTTTACTGGCAGAGCTTCGCACACATGTTGTCGCACATGGCGAGGAAAATCTGTCTGAATTACAGCAGTTGGAGAGAAGAATAAAAGAACAGGCAAGTTATCAAGTTTTAGAAATCACGATGTTGCAAAGTTAGAGTTGCTATTTCAGTTAGGAAGAGGGTATCAGACAAGTGTGCACTTGATGTACACACTTGCACAAACATATTGCACACATGCATACAGTTATACACACATGCACATAACACATACTAGTAAATACACATGTACACACCCGCACACACACACACACATGTACACACACACACACACACACACACACACACACACACACATGTACACACACACACACACACACACATTCATTCATTCAATATAATTGACATACCGATATCAATTTTAAAACTCAATTTCTGCAGTAAATCAGATCTTATTTTAACAAGAGTAAGTGTTTTATTTAGTATAGTAAATATGATTGAACCACAGAACTTGCACAGAATTCTATACAGACACTAAAAGCACTGATGGAACTTACCATTCCATTCCATTCACTGTGATCTGATTGTATGAAATATAGAAAAAGATAGAAAATAGTGATTTTTTTAATTTCTGACTAACTCAAGACATGATTTTACCACAGGAGGCACACCAGAGGTCTGCAATGGAACAGATATTATCAGCTGACAGGTCATCTTTATTAGCAGAAGTCAGAGATCTTAGAGCTCATCTCAATGTAGCACACACAGAGAAACTAGAACAGACTGAACAACTCAGTCATCAACTCAGTAGTTTAGAAGATCAGGGAAGTCAGAGACAACGACAGATGAACAGACAAGGTAAGAATTATAAATCTGTGTCTGTAAAATAAAGACATGGTGTTTTGATCCAATGAGTGGAAATGTTTCAGTTTTCTAAAAGTCAGTAGAAATGTTTGGCCTTATTTGTTTGATGTTTTAAATAAGGAAATTGAAAAGATTGAAGCTGAAAAAAATTATAAATACCGTCGAACGATGTAAGTTTGTATTATTTGTAATCCTAAGTTATACCAAGTAATGATATGTGTAGGTATTGACAGCAGGAGAGGTATTGGAGTATGATCATAGCATTACAGTGAAATACTACATACAACAGGCTGTACCTGCAATCCCAGTTTTGTCAGTGATATGTATTACACACACCATTCTTCCATGTAAACAATGTCACTTCAAATCATTGCATGTATGGAGTACAAAATCAGAGCATGGCACTGCAAGCCAACAATCAAGTCATCTATATCAGCTCCAAGCTCAGTATATTGTTGTCATTGACTTGTGTTATTGGTCTGTCCTGATTATCTTTTTTTTCTCAAATTGTTTGATGTCTGTCAAGTTTGTGTGTGCATTGGAATCGTATTACAACTAGTCCGTTAGATGTCAGACATGTACACAAGTGCAGACAGTGTTTATTGTCAACAGACATTTACATGTACACAGGACCCTGCCTGGCATGGATATTGTCACACACAGATATATACTTACACACACACACACACACACACTTTTTTTGTATCCACACATATTTGCACGTTTTTTTTTCTCATTTTCAAATCGCATTGCCATTACATTAATATTCATACAGTATGTCTGATGCATGGTTGTTACCATTAACACTAATTTTGATTACAATTTACTTTTTTTTGTCATTTGCAAAAAAAACCCCAAACTCCTTCCAACTCTTTCTATCTCTTCACAACAGGTCATGTATCTATGGCTGGCTCTGATTCTTGACTTTGACTCCCATATCATTATCGGAATCTTTTACCTTGTCTATCATTCTACCTTTAATACTGAAGATGTCTTCAAATTTTACCCGTTTACACTTGTCATCCATTTCTATGCCTTTTGTCTTAGTCCATACATACATACATACATACATTCTGATTTCATATTTCATTGTGTTCTGATATTTTGTTGATTTTTTTTTTTTACTTTTTTCTTCCAAGCTGTCCATTTTGAGGCAGTCCGTGGACCTGGGTCACATGACTCAGTCCAAAGACTGGTTCTCCTAATGCAAAGTCTAACCAAAACTATATGTAAGTTGTACTGATGCTACAGCTTTCTCAAAATGGCCTCCCTATTAACTTTAAGCTGTGTTATATACAAAGGAGTATTGTGAAGTTGATAAACTGAGAACCATTTCCCTTTATGTTAATACATTGCATGGTTTCATCTCATTGCTTGTTTCAGTGCACATTTTGTCATATTTATGCATGAACATATTTGCTTGCATGTACTTTTAAAAAGGAATAGTTTCTGTATTTGCAATGATTTACCACACATACCTACAGTCACAAATATACACATCTATAGGTTCAAGGTTCCCTTGGCCTTTAGCCTTTCTTATACCCCCCTCTCAGAAATGGAATGTCACACTTTCCCTTGTCATCCAACAGTTCATTGGCTGTATCATTCATTGTTATAGGGGTGTGTGCTCTGGTGTTTGGTTTGTTTTGACATGATGTATAGAGAATACTGATGGTGAATTAAAGGTTGTGCTAATAAATTGTGTTTGTAAATAATCTTGAATATCAACTTATCATGTCAAGTAAAGTTTTGGTGAAAAGAAATCTTCATTGCATGTAGAATGGTAACTCATTCATAGACTGGTCTGAACTGGGTGTTTCCATGCATCATTTCATAAATAAGGGAATGAATACACCATTAAAATAACAATATCTGGTCGAGAGAAAAAAATAACAAATTTCCAAGATTTTAAATATAAAAAATAATAACATAAAAAATAATAACATGTAACTTGGAAATAAACGTAAGCTATTTTTCATGTCTAGTTATAATACATGTATTGTTTGTAAATACCTTGTTACTGGTGTGATAGTTTTGTATGATACTGTTGTAAAGTATAACTTTGTATACAATTATGAAACACTTGAATTTGAGTTAACTTTCCTTTCATGTGTCTTTAAATAATGACTTGTGTGTGTGTGTCTTGCAAAAGATGGCATCAATAAATTTTTGAACATTCACTCAAATTTTGAAGAAAAGAAATGATCAAAAGATTGACACAAACTATTGATAATGTTATGATGTATGTATTGTATGATTAGTACTCGTCTTTTGAAAATGATATGAAAATCAAAAATATGTACCGGAAATTATAGAATGTACATGTAAGACTTGAAAATTATTGTAAATGAAATAAGAGAATTTTGTTTACTGTAAACAATACCTGTTAAAATATAGTTTGTAAGATTTGCTGTATTGGGATGCTTGCACACATCAACCAACCCTTTTTCATAGTCTGAAAGAACAGACTGTTGAGGGCAGTATGATGGAACATGTCTTACAGTCTGGTGTAAACAGCGGCTTCACAACAGTTACTATTATCCAATGTCAGACTTATGAACAGAAAAAGTGAATGTTGATCTTCCTTTGCAGTTTATTTTCCTTTTTTTTCATTAAATAGAAGACATTTTATGCGTCATTGTCTAACGCTTTCTAAATGTCACTTTTCAGTGGAAATGCTTGAATACAAATATCAACAAGAGAAAACACTAGCTGAAGATATCAAAGGATCCCTTGATCTAGAGAAGGAGAAGAGTACAGAGTTATCTGATGCCTTGATGAGAGACAAAGCTTTGGTGGTTGAACTGAAAAATGAGATTTCTGATCTTCAGACTAAGTTGGAGAAAGTGACAAATGCTTTGGACAGAGAACAAGCTAGATTAGAGGCAGTCTCGTAAGTCTTGTGTGTTTTATTTGTTTGCTTTTGCCAGTTTTAAGTGTCATTTATTTGTTATTTTGTTTTATTTGTTGGGTTTTCGTCATAATTTTTGTCAAATTTTCTCATGCTTTATTGTCTTATCCTTTCATTTGAATATGTACCAAAAACTTTGTTGTTGTTGTTGTTGTTGTTGTTGTTGTTGTTGTTGTTGTTGTTGTTAGTGACTTTGTTTTCAGTGTTGTCCTGTAAGTGCTGCATTTTGCACATATCCGGATCAGCATCAGATCTTTGACAATAGATAATACATTGTTTTACATTAGCTGGAATGAAATTTTCACCCACCAGGCATGATTGATGGCATCGCAATGCAGTAGGAAAATGTGACCACTTCTGACTCCAACAGCATCATTTACCCATAGATGTACATGTATGCATTACAGTGCTGTTGTTTTATTGAGTGATTTAATATATGAATGCAGTTGATCATTCAATGAATGATATAGATGATAATGAAGACATGTATCATGGTAGATTTGTTACCAAACTTGAGTCAACCCTGTACACTTCATATTTTTGACTGTTTGGTTCAGAATTCAGGCTTTGCTTACTGAAGTATTGGATTTTTAGTTTTGATGAATGTTGTGTGTGTTTGTGTGTGTTTGGGGGGGGGGGGGGTGTAAACACTGAGTTGAGATGTGTTAGTTATGTTGATACAGTATTTAGTGTCATTTTCCAGTCCTTCCTCCAAACAGTATAAATGCATCATGTCCTCTTTTTACTTTGTTATACATTATGATTTTACCTGGTCCAGTTGGTAGTAAGGCAACATGGTGTCACTCTATCCCTCCATATATGTATATATCACTGGTATTTTGTTGTAAGCATGGATATTTGGTATTTACAAGTTGTTAAAGAGTAACAGGAGATCAAATGATAGATTTAACATTGATTGTGTTCGATATTGCTGTTATTGACAGCATTGTGAAGTGCAAATAATGATGACTCAGTCTAACCAGATTACTTAATATGAACAAGTGGTAAAGATACAGTGTATATTGTGTGAAAGATAGCTGAGATGAAAACAAGAAAAAACTCATAAACTGAGTCACAATTCATATAGACCAGAACGTACAATCAACATGTAGATATCACCTGAAATTCCATGCTTACACAAAATACCATTATCTTCAAGTTGGTGATGGGTATCTCTACATATACATGCTTTTCTTAGACATTTTCATTTTGTTCTTTTCACCCTTTCCCTCAAACAGGAGAGTAGCAGAAAGTTTCCTGTAAGTTTATGTGGGACAATCCTATCTGTATGTTGTAGTGAATGTCAGGCATGTGCTGCATGTATGTCAAACTTCTTGTAGCATGGTATGCATGTTATATAGTCCTGTATTGACAGTGCTGGTTAATGCCTGTACCACCACCCTTTCCCCTATGTTGTATTTTCCCCATATATCTACATGTAATGTCAACTTGTTGGTGTGATGTGTAGGCCTGTAAAAAATAACTGTTTACAATTTTAAAAATAAAAATAAAATAATGTAGGTGTAGCAACTATTACATGTAATTTAATTAAATTGTATGTTTTGTTAGATTTCTATAACAATCTAGTGAATGGATAGAGTATAATGTAGAATTATACTATAACTTATTAAATTTATATCAAATGTTAACTTGTTTATTTAGATAATATTGAAATATTACCACAAGTAGTAGATGGCCACTAGATATAAAATGTATGTGGATAATTTATTGGGAAATAGTGAATTCATATGAGATGTAGTTCACACAGGATTCATACAATTCTGGAAAGGATTGGAGAAATTAAATTTATTGCTGGAAAGTCATGGAAAATTAAATGTGCAATGTACCATAGGACGTTGAAAGTTTCACATTGACATGCAAACTAGAACTTGAGTTGAAATGTTAGTTTCCAGGATGTCCTCCCTATCAAAGGTCTTGTAACATGTAAGTCAGTCTGTCTCTACCTTTAAAACATGATGGTAACTATTTATGTAGGTTCTTACCCTGTAGGTCATTAAATGTTTTATTTTCCTGTAGGTCATTAACAACATGTTATTACCCTATAGGTCATTACCTATGTGTTATTACCCTGTAGGTCATTATCTATGTGTTATTACCCTGTAGGTCATTATCTATGTGTTATTACCCTGTAGGTCATTAACTATGTGTTATTACCCTGTAGGTCATTAACAGTATATTATTACCCTATAGGTCATTAACCATGTGTTATTACCATGTAGGTCATTAACTATGTGTTATTACCCTGTAGGTCTGCACTGGAGGTGGAGAAACTAATGAACCTCAAACTGAAGGAAGAACTGGAAACAGAGAAACATACTTCGGAACATTTGAAATCAACATTTGAAAATGAAAGTGAACGTAGTATGCAGGCTTCACAACGAGACCAGGATATGATTAAGGTGTGTAGAGATGTCATTGAAATAGTACATGTAGCAGTAGGTGTTGTAATGCACTCACTAATGATGTACATATCATGACAGTAGTGGCAGCAGACCTTCATGCCAGATTTTGGTGGATGTCACTAAGGTACAAGCTAGGTCCATGTAGCCTAAGAGTACCTTAGTCTAGCTGCTGGACGTCAGGCTTTCTTCCTTTGCATGTGTATATAAACAGGCATTGTTTCTTGAAAGAAAACAAATTGTAGTTGTTTTCATGAAGTTTAAAGTAATGAACAGATATATAAGTTATAGTATGAGATTTTGCATATTAACAGTGTTACAATGAGTTACTTTTTGGTAACATTCTAATTTAGTGAGTAGAAAAATATGATTTAGAAGAAATTTGACTGTTTTCAGTTTACATGTTTACATGTACCATTCACTGACTAACAAAGATAATGTTACAACTCCATCCAGGGACTGTATTACCTAATGAAAATGACTTTTAACAAATATATGTTGATTACCTGAGTATGATATTAATTGTTGGTATTTGTCTTTGTAGGATCTAAGAGAGAGTCTTGAGAAACAGAAGAGTAAGAGAACTGAGATGACTAACTTGTATGAAAGAGAGAAACTGAGTTGTGAAGCATTAGAGAGAGAGTTGAAGTCTGAAAGGAGTCAAAGTAAGACAATAGTAACAGCTGAAAGAACTAAGGCTGCAGAGATGAAGGCATCGCTGGAAGTGGAGAAAACAAGATCTGAGGAATTATCATCAGCATTGCAGGTATTTGACTATAGAGTTTAGTGTACAGGTTGATGTGATTAGAACTAACGACCTCATATGAAATGTTGGTTGTTTATTCAGTTTATGAGAGGTACGCTTTATGTAAAACAAACACACACACACACACACACACACACACACACACACACACACACACACACACACACACACAAACACACACATACACACGCAAACACACACATGCACGCACACACACGCACACACATGCATACACACACACACACACACACACACACACACACACACACACACACACACACACACACACACAGAAATAAACATACCAATACATATATGTACCCTAAGAAATACACACACAAACATATTGACAGCCATAGGGAAAAGATGGGAAAAGTTGAGGATAAAGGATAGGGAGAAAGGGATAAATAGAAGAAATTCAAAGATTAATACTACCAGAAATGTCAAATGTCAAGTTTTTGTCACTTACTGAAGTAACTCTTTGTTCTCTCAATTTGTTGAACAGCGTGAACGTAATCTGAATACCACGTTACGAGAGTCTTTGGAAAGAGAAAGGAACTCGTTGGCAGAGAACTCGCAGCGTGATCATTCCACTATGACAGAGTTGAAATCACAACTAGACACAGAAAGAAAACGTAATCTTGATCTTCACACTGGCATTGAGAAGGCTAAACATTCTATCAGCACACTAAATTCCATGCTGGAATCGGAGAGAGCTAAACATAAGGAAACTCTGGAACGGGAAAGATCAGTGGCACAGCAATTGAAATCTACTATTGATACACTACAGGTAAGTCTGGTAAAACTTTCCTAAATAACTACACCTTGTACCAAAAATTTAGTAGCAATACCTGGCAATACCTTGCAAACTGATTGAGATATAAGATGCTTAACAAAAACACTAGTATTACACACTGGGACAGAACTCTGGTAAAATTAACAGTATGGGTTCCATACTCTTTCAATAGTCTGTTCCTATAGCATATTCCTTAGTTTCCAACACCAAATATAGTTTTTTTTCTGAATTTAAACTATTGCTAGGATTTTTGTTGAACTTAAAACAAAAATCTGCAGTGCACAATTTCCTAAATCTTCTTAATATTTGAATGATTTGGCAGACTCAGAGACAAGACACTCTCAGACAGTTAGACATGGAGAGGGAGAGAAGTAACAGACTTCATATTGAGAGAGATAGAATCCAGGCACAGTTGATGGCACAGAAAGATAGAGAACGGGAGCATGAGGCTCACAGAGAGAGGGAGAGACAACTGGAAAGACAGAAACAAAGGGAGAGAGAAAGAGAGCGAGAACTGGAGAAACAAAAACAGGTATGAAATACAATAGTATTGTATGGATTGGTCAGGCCTGTGACTACGGTGATATTCATTTGTGATAGATGAGTTCAATTTGGGTTTTCTAGTGTATGTCACATATTGATTGAATACATTTTGAAAAGACTAGACATCACTTTACCATCAAATAATATTGGGGGATACATTGTTGTGTAGCTTCAGTGCATTAATGTGCCCTAGGATGGGGTATGTAAACTGGGTGTGTATTTTATCCTTGAAATTTTAGTTCACACTCGCTAGCTAAATCACTGCAAATACAACATACATGTAATTATATCATATTTCTTATTTATACTACAGAGGGACCGAGAACTAGAGAAACAACTTGACAGACAAAAAACTGAAACTCTACAAATGGAAATCAAAGAACTGAGACAAAAACAGTCACTAGCTGAACAACAGAGAGAACTTGAAAAAGTTAGAGAAATTCATCGACGTTCCCTCGGTACAAACAGTGTCACCACGGAAACAGATGCAGAGGAAATTCAACAGGCTTTTGAAACAGTAAGTCATCATAATAATTGCAATATATTACTGTTCTCAAATCTACTGATTGTTCCATCCACCCTTAGACTTTTTTCCTTCATATGAATTACAGCAACTTTGCCACTAGAGGGCACTATTTTAGCAAAAATCTGGTGTATACCAACGAGTCACAATGTGAGATTCTCCATGTCTAAGGCAAATCTACCCTCCTGATGGTTCTCATTTATATACTTATGACATATTTTACTTATGTTTGAAATGTTGTTTTGCAGGAGATATCAAAGGGAGCACAGAGAGTTGGTTTTGAAAGTCTGTCACCTAGAGTTAGTCCACGTAACTTAGCATCCTGTAGACATCAACTAGAGAATGTCAGACAGAGATTACAGCTGTTAGTTATCAGACACCAGGAAGAACTAAGCAAGAGACCTGCCAGGTATGTTTTGATTACAGTACTAGTGGACTGGTCTATGTTACTCAATTTGACAGAGATTGCACTGTACAGTTCTGTATCAGTAAAGGAATAGCATCTTGTCATTTTTTTTAATGATGCCCTGATGAAAGTCTCCAAATTTTTTGTACATTCTAGAATTTATTGGTCTTCTGTAAGGACATTAAGTTAGGTTAAATATTTTGGTTTCTTTCCATCATTTGTTGGTACATGAAGCTTGCTGTATGACAAATTAGATTGCACAGACATTTTGAAATTGGAATGTACTTCTGAAGACTATATTCAAATACTTTCATTCACTGTGTAGAATTCTCTACAAAACTTAATTTCAGCAATCAAACAGTGCAATGAAATATCAGAGTCTTCCAACATTTTGATGACTAAGAGCCAGATGAACATAGCTGTTGTCGTTGGAATATTGGCAGACTCTTTATTTTATTGCACTGTTGATTGATGGAATTAAGTTTTGTTCTCAAGACTAGACTTCACAAAACTATGCAATAGTTGCTCTAAAGTTTGTGAGGGTAGATTGTTGCTTTGAAGTATGCCCTCTAGTGGTGGTTGTGGTATGTAGTGATATGTGAAAGGTAGGACTTGGGGAAGTCTCAATATTAGCTTCATTTGTTGTTGTATCTTGATAGTGAATTTTGGATCACTGTCTTGTCAGTCATGTTGTTGTTTATATTCTGTAGATCTGGTAATGGTGATTCTCAACAACGCTACTCAGATGCAGAACTAGATCTACTAGAGAAGGCACTTAGTGATATCACGAAGGAATTAATACAAGTACAGTCAACTTTGATAGCTGAGGTGAGTTCGTAATTTGTAGAACATAATTCAGAACAGCCAGTTTTGATGACTGAGGTGAGTTCAAAATTTGTAGAACATAATTCAGAATGTCAGCTTTGATGTGAAATGGACCTGTGCTGGTGATTTCTATTTTAAAAATTCCAACATCCAAAAGTTTTAATGTGTTTAATACTGTTCTGTTCTGTTCTGTTCTGTTCTGTTCTGTTCTGTTCTGTTCTGTTCTAACTACAACAAACAAACAAACAAACATGAAATTTGACACATGGTTATTTCATTTCCATTACTCTTTCTTTGTTCTTTTTTTTCTATAAGACTTTAAAAGTGCGTAATCATAGTTAATCATGTCTGTATTTAATGTTTGCTATGCAGGAAGAGCACAGTATGGGTTCACCTCCAATGTCAGCCCTGAATGAGAGAATACTAAAACAGAATGCTGACTTGACTGGCTTTGTATCAAGACTTAGTGAAGAGAAAACTGAACTCAGGACAGCATTGGCCAAACTAGAAGAAGAAGTGTGGAAATATAGACAGAAAGAATCAGAGATAGACCAGGTAAGACTTGTAGCTCTGCAAGGGTTGCTCTGTACTTTGGTAGCTCTGCAAGGGTTGCTCTGTACTTTGGTAGCTCTGCAAGGGTTGCTCTGTACTTTGGTAGCTCTGCAAGGGGTGCTCTGTACTTTGGTAGGTCTGCAAGGGTTGCTGTGTGCTTTGGTAGAGTTTACCTACAGACCCTTGGAGGAAGAAAGGCAAGGCTAATTTTGTTCTAGCTGCTTTAGTAAGTCCAGTAAGTCAAAAAAAGTCACTTTCACTACATCTGCATCTTGCAACTTTTCTTTAAAAAATGTATATAAAAAATTGGGAAAAAAATGATTCAAATCAGTCATGGATAGACGTATTGTATACTTGGGTTGGGAATTCAGGGTAAGCAAACAGTGGAGGTGCCTCATTATTCTTCTGACATCAATGAAATAAGGATTATCATCAGATGCTGTGTGACCCATTATGTAGAAACAATAGACAATGGATACAGGTACTGGTTAAAAATGATATGACAAGAGAGTTTCATGATAAGGAGTGTTTGAAGTTACAACCATTTTGGCACAAGTGACCCTCTTTTCACACAGTTTGCAACTAATTGTAGTTATTTTGTTACATAATATGACCAAAACAATGTTGTGTGACAAGACGTTAGCGCTACTGTCTGATTTCATTTCTTGTCTGTTTAATAAACAGAAATGTACATTTCACTGCAAGGTACATGAAAGAGATGAATCTAAATCCATTTAATTTATTTCCACCACAGACCACAAGAAGATCTCTAGATAGTGCTGAGAGTATCTTAGCAACAGAGAGGGCTGCCTGGGCTAGGGAGAGACTAGCTAACCAGAGAGCATTACAGGAAGCTGAGTCTGAGATTGTCAGACTGAAATCTGAAATGAGACATGACGCTGTGAAACGTGATAACCTAGAACAACAAATCACAGCTGCAATGCCGTCAGAATCTCTACAAGCTAAAGTAAGAACTTGTAGTTTTGTGATATTTTTATAGTTGTCGTGAACAAGTCTCTTAATCTAAAAAGATCAGATTGTACCAATAGAGTGTGCCAATAGGGTGGGGATATAGAGAAATATTGACCCCCATTTCATCATGGAACGACATATAGAAGAGTTATATCACTGAGATCTGATATTTCTGAAACTATGGGAGTAAGTTGTTTTTGTACCAATTTCAAGGTTAAAACTCAACACATTTCTTGTTTTCAGATGCAGAAACTGTATGGCAAGTACCTCAGAGCTGAAAGTTTCCGTAAGGCTTTAGTGTACCAGAAGAAATATCTGTTACTATTACTAGGTGGTTTCCATGACTGTGAAGAAGCTACACTATCACTGATAGCTAGAATGGGTGTCTTCCCTTCACCGGAAGATATAGAAAGGAGATCCAGACATTCTAGACCTTTCACTAGGTTCCGTAGTGCAGCCAGAGTTGTTATCGCCATCCAAAGGTAAAGAGACAAAATCATAAAAACAAAAGAAAATCATACAATTAGTTGAGGGCGCTATTTAGGTTCCTTTCATTAGATGCCATCCACAGCTATAATGATATATGGAAACATTATCATAAAAACAAAAGAACAACTGGTCAATGGTTGGGGACGCTGTGTATATCTTGTTATTTTCCACTTCATATCTATGCATATGAATGTTTAGCATAAAAAGAAGTTCAAAGATATAAACCAACTTCTTGGTAATATGTTATTAAATTAATTTTGTGAGTTATTAGTTTATGATCAAGAAAATTTAATTTTTCTGTACAGGTTGAAGTTCCTTGTAAAGAAATGGAAACGAGCCACCCGAATTGGTTCTTCAGCAGTAGGAGGCACGCAAACAGCCACCGTCCAAGGACCAACTCCGCTAGTTAGTCCTTCTCTAGGTAGTCCTTATAGAAGTAGGGATGTCCATATGCCAAGCTATACAGGCAGAACCCCACCAGTTAGAGATAGACTCTCACTTGAGGATAGAGGGCAGGTGTCATTCTCTACTAGAACAAGGTCTGCCAGTCCATATGCATCGCAAAGGTGAGTTTTCAACATGCATAAATCTAGTTGATTATGATATATGAGTAAAATCCAGTATGATTGAATGATAAATAAATTATAGGAATTAGGTAATCTGTAACACCATTTGAAAGTACACATAGGGTAAACTTTGTCATAAGTATATTTGTATCAGTGATCTATTTTCACATCAGTTTGAAAACTCAGAGGGAAAACAGGGAGGAGGGGGGGGGGGGGGACTGGTTAAACTCGAGTTCTATACACTATTCCATAGTGTTGATGAACAGCAAATTTGTGAGAATTGACCCTTCACAATAACATTGTCTCATTAATGCGTTCTCCATTACCAGACCATACCCTGAGAGAAGTCGAAGCCCTGTAGGATCAGTATCATTATCGTCATCACTACCACTAGATGATGTCGTCGATGGCGATGAATACTCAATGAATAATTATATTCAAAGACTAGAAAACTTACAGGAAAGACTAGAACGGGTACAGAGAGGTGAGATTACATTTCATAGTTCCTAAAGAGGAATGAAGTGGATGTTGAGTATATTGTAGCTACATTTCGTATGGTGAGGGATCCAGGAAAATCATTTTCACCAATCCTGCATTACAAAAGCTGTTTAAAATAGAGCTATGAATATTGGCAAATATGGATCAGGAAATGAACAAATTTAGAAGCATTACACTTTTCAAAGTAATGGCCTGGCATTGTTTTGGCTAGGGTATGAAAGGTATGAAGTTTCTAACTCTGATTACTTCCCATGATGCCTCAACCCAGTGTACATTAAAACTCTTCTGAAACAAATGTGTTCATTTCACAGTTCTATTCAGAGAGGCCATGCAATGCAGGGCTTCTATTCAGAGAGGCCATGCAATGCAGGGTTTCTATTCAGAGAGGCCGTACAATGCAGGGTTTCTATTCAGAGAGGCCATGCAATGCCCCTAGGGTTTCTATTCAGAGAGGCCATGGAATGCCCCTAGGGTTTCTATTCAGAGAGGCCATGGAATGCCCCTAGGGTTTCTATTCAGAGAGGCCATGGAATGCCCCTAGGGTTTCTATTCAGAGAGGCCATACAATGCAGGGTTTCTATTCAGAGAGGCCGTACAATGCAGGGTTTCTATTCAGAGAGGCTGCGCGCCGTGCAATGCAGGGTTTCTATTCAGAGAGGCCATGGAATGCCCCTAGGGTTTCTATTCAGAGAGGCCATACAATGCAGGGTTTCTATTCAGAGAGGCCATGCAATGCAGGGTTTCTATTCAGAGAGGCTGTGCAATACAGGGTTTCTATTCAGAGAGGCCGTACAATGCAGGGTTTCTATTCAGAGAGGCCGTACAATGCAGGGTTTCTATTCAGAACAACTAATTAGATGTATGAAGATTTTGCATAGGCTATCAAATGTTTTCTTATTTACTAATTACTGGACCCTCTGCTCTCTCTATTTGCAAACTGTTGACTTTGCAGTATTTTACCAACTGCTATTATGTATCTGTTTATATAAAAGTTTGTCAAAACCATAAACTTACATAAATTTTCTTTTTCTACATTGCAGGTAGTACTCTAAGCAGTGGTACATACACTCTGTACTCCAAAAGATAGCATGTCAGCTCTTCCAAAGACCACCCCCCCCCTCCCCCAGCAACACTTTGACCAGACTATGTACAGTAATTTATTCCCAAATATGTCCCTCTTTATATTTCTATTTTTGTTGTTGTTGTAATATCTGAAATCTGACTGCAAAGCACTGTAAATAAAAGTACTCTGAAATTTTTTTGAAATTTTAATAGAATCTGCTGCAATAGATGAATTTTTTTAAAGTCACTTTTCTATATGACTATAGTTTGATTGGTGCTAAAATAATTCACTGATAAAAGACAAATCAAATTCTGCTCTTTATATATCATAAATTTCTGATTTATTTATAGAATTTAGTTAAATATAATGCAAGTGCCTTTTTTTGTTGTGGAAATTAGTGCTTATTTGTCTAAAACAAGTCTTTCACTGTAATTCTGGTTTAGAAAGATGCATTGTGATCAAATCAAAAAATTGGAAAGAAATTGCACTATGACGTGTTTTTTTGTACAATTACATATCACAGATTGTTAAATGCTACAGAATTGTATTATTTTTGTATGTGCTTATAGATTGCATGGTTTATTAGAAACTTGGATAGCTGATGTAAGTTACCCTTTCTGGGCTTTTATTTTAAATCATACCCCGATACTTTATCACCTACTCAGAACACATTCTTTAATCGACATAAAGATTGAATGATGGTTATCAAGACAACCTCCCCTTTACAGCAGAAGAAAATGAGAACAATGAATCCAGTTGATCACATGCAAGTCACATGTTAATCACATGGGTAATGCATGAACAACATTGACCTATCACATGACAAATTGTGGATTCATTATAAACCAAATGAATGATATCCTGATGTGATTTAACTCACTGATTTCAAAATGCAATGAACAGATTAAATTCTCAATATCATTTTAAATGAGTTGAAGAAACCCTACGGCTGTTATTTCAAAAATATTATTCATATGAAATGTACAGTTCCTATGTTGGAGAAACTTTCGAGCTCGATTCCCCTGAACGAGACAACTTTGAAATATGTGCATCCAGCCGACGTAAATACTTGCTTACACTCACTTTGTTTACCTCATATCTTATCCCACCAGCAAACCAGCCTGTCTTTTTATTTGTACCTCCCTGTTGTCTGTTTGCAAGTGTGCGTGTGTGAGTGTTTGTTTGTTGTATACATGTTTCAAATGTCATCTCATGACAAATTTTATTTTGTCCAGTTTTTACCAGAAATAAAGTTAATTAAACAAAAACATAGATTTTATGGTTGTCAATTAATTTTCATTACCAGTACATAGTTACAAGTTACAAGTTTAGACCCTGCATTTTGAGACCAACATTTATATTGTACAGACAAATATTACATACTTATTGCCTGGCTATGAGGGTACAGTAGACATCTATTACCTCTCAGGCTGTTATATAGCAAATACTTACCTGAGGTTGATGGCCAACAACACAAAGGGTAATATGATGTCTACTAGTGCCTGAATAAGGCCAGGCAATAAGTGTATCTTTCAGTTTTGTTTCATTTCTGAATATCCTGGAATTAGAACAAAATGTTAATCCATATTCTCCAAACTTTAGTCATTTCTTTTCTAACACATGGAATGTAATGTTGGCTATCTAAGGGGAACACTTGGCTTCCCCTACTACAGACACAAGTTTGAGTACAGAATTCATTGTTGGATTAAAATGTGTTTCATTTTAGAATATCTAAAGTTTTGTTAGTTGTGTCGAATCCAGTATCAAGTGTTTTTTTTTGCATTTTGTTTTTTTAGTTTCTTTTTACCCTAGCAGCTCCATTTGAAGATCACAATGAAAACACTCCTCACAATGATCCTCACAAATAACTTTGTTCTTGACAAACTTAAATGTCTACACTGCATAGCCGTTTTGCTGGTGTGTGTTCGTACCTTGTCTTGTATTTGTCTGGGTCAGGTACAACGGAAACATTTTCCTTCAAAAACACAGTCGATTTATTTTTGAATCTGTATGCATGGCATTCACCAAGATCAATAGAGAGGCTAGCTAGGGTGTGATGTCACTTCCTGTTTGAGTGGTGTTTGGCTGACTAGTCAAAATGCCACTGCGCTAATAATAGTGAGTAAAAGTGAACAAAATTGTTGGAAATTGAGAATGTCGGGTTGACTTTAATAAGTCACACACACACAGAGACACACGTCTACAGAATACTGCACCTCAGTTCAATTGTGCTAAAAATCACAACAGTACCACAGATTAATATTCAGCAAACAAAAATTTAATTTCAAAATAATGCAAATTTCATTTTTTTTCTATCAATGTAAAATATTGCACATCTTGAAGGTGATTTTGTTAAGCAGATTCCATGATAAATAATTATTGCAATCTTCAAGTCCAAATACAGAACTATAGTCTATAAAACATAATCTATAAATTAAGTAACTCATCAAAATATCTTTAAAGATATAAAATATAATTTATAAAAAGTGTAAAAAATGTGACACTACCGATATTTTGAAGGTCTTGATCTGAAATAATCTACTTTACAATTTCATTGGTGCTCTTTGATATAATTGTGAAAGTTAGTGCAACCATTATCTAATCAGCTGTTATAGTGAGGGCAGTATGCTAATAAGCTTAATATGAGGTCAATATGGTAATTTATAGTGAGGTCATTATGCTAATAAGCTGTAAGCACATCACTCACAAAATCAAGATGAATTCAAGCATAAAGCCTTAAAGGCAACCTTTGTGTTTCTTTCATTTCAGTTTAGTCTTGTGACCAACTCTACACTGTCACATACGTATATGGATTGGATTTCAACAAATCTTTAAAAAAAAGTTTCAACATTTAGTCAATGTTTACTTGAAAGAGTTTATGGAAGCTTGATCCACATGGCATGCAAATCTGACCATTAAAAGTAGAAATAAACTCAACCATGTAATTTAATACACAAATGCAAATGATATGCAAATGAGGGTACAATCGTTCATCACACAGTACGATTTTTATGGAAATCTGCTGTTTCAGATAAGCATGTAATAATAACAGAACCCCTTGACTTATGAGTTCTAGTATGTCTACTCTGGGGTATTAACACACACGCTTTGCATTGTTTTCTGCTCCCTACACTTATATAAGTGCACAAGCAATAGTGTAAATACCCGGAGTCCACCACACTTGTACTTGTTTGTGATGGGTTCTGTCATAGTACATGGCACACATTGTACATAGTACATTGGTCAGAAATTTGAATCACCACATGTCGTTCAGTTTGCCTCTACCGAACAACGCAGGTTTTCCCCGAGTACTCCAGTTTCCTCCTGCATTAACACTGAACCCATGAGGGATGGCCCTCACTGGACTTCTTGGGAGACAAGTGTTTATATGCTTATAGAACTACCCAGTATAAATAAAGATTATTATTATTATTATATTATTATTACCACATGAGCTCTGACACGCTATAGGAAACATGATTTGAAAACAGGCTCCACTTGGGAGAATGCCACGAAAATGGCTCCTATCCATCTATTTATCCAATATGTATAACTGATTTCAAACACTGCACAAATATGAGATGGAAGGATTGGCAAAGTATACACAATGTCATGTCAATACTGAATAAAGAGACATTTTCACATAATAATCTTGATTTTAGCATTGTCCCAAATTATCTGGTCATGAGCTGTTCTATGGTCAAGTTTGCATGAAATTTGATACATCATTCTGTTTATGAGAAAAATACAACGTACCAACTACCCAAGGTGTAATTTTTATTTTCTACTGATAGATAAATATGTCGCGCCTCCCACAATATTCATCACTCAGTCTGATTGGCCAAAAAACTCTCTGAACTCTAAGACTTACAAAATTTACCCAATCATGAATGAGCTTAGGTTAGTATTTGTAGGATTATTCTGACTCATCAGTTTGATGAGAATGTCTCTATACATAAAAAACATTGTGACAAAGTATTTAAAAGTGTGCATGATGGCACTATCCTCAGTAGTGGATTGAAAATACTCTTAAAAATTGTGAAATTCCTCAAACTCCAAAATAGTTAAATGTCAGACTAACCCTTTTCACAATTATTACAAATGCCAAGGCCGCCACATTGAGTTTCATTCAAAAGAGTGCACATATTGTTTTAAAATTTTACACATTTCACATCTAACATTACTACATGAAGGCACAAAATCACAAAAAGGCTAATATTTTGTTGAAAATATCTTCTTCACTCAACCAAGACGTTTCATTGTTGGGTTTCAGAAAATTTGGTGTTACTTAGAGGCTTTACATTGTCATTGAGTTATTCTTGTTCAGAGTATATGGAAGTAGTGTCTAATGAGCCTACTGTCAGGATAGTATCATATACCTCGCAGCAAGCCATTGATCACGTTGAGTTGTCTACAGTGGCTACTGACCACATCTTTACAATCCATTAGCTGGTTGGCTGGCTAAGCTACTACCTGGGTAGAGATGGAAAAATCTTCCAAGAGTCCAGATTGGGAAAATGTTCCTGTAGCTGGTATAGCTGATAGCACAGGATTTGTTGAAGACACCACTGATATTTTCCTGTTGGTAAACAAACAGGTTACTAGATAGTTATATACACAGGTGAAAGGTACACAAGAGTAAGGTTCACCATCATTACACAAGTATCTCCAACATTTGACTCTTACACTACATTTGTTGAATTGCCATTATCAGAACACCTGTGAGTTCACAAAATGTCCCAACACTGCCCTCTCATGATGTGAATTCATTGGTTACTTAACATTGACTGGTTACTGTGACAGGTAGGACTGGATAAATTACTTTATAATGTTATCATTCCTTATACTCATTCCTTCATAGTTAACATGAAGGATGTATCTCGGGTATTAATTTATCTGAAAATCAGAGTTCTTAACATCTCTCAAAATATTGTTGTGTGAAAGTGTTTTACTGGTCCTTTAGAAATAACTGAAAGAAAATTGAGGGGTCACAGTCTTTTACCCCCACCCCCTTAGAGTTTAAACACAGTATACAGTGACAATATTGGATTCTGAATTAACATAATTTTGATACCATTTTGACCTTTATTTCCAACATGTCCAAAATGTGTATGGTGACCCAGGTTTTTAATCTTGATTTTAACTGAAAATAGGTTGGAGTTTTCTTGAACAAAATAACAGCAAAAGTTACAGACTTTTATTTGCAAGGTGCAAGCTACATTGACTTGAGAAAGCGTACCTGTGGCCAATCACCATTGGGGAGTTGTCTGGCCATTAGTAGTTGGATTCCCCTCTCAAGTACAGATACATCAGGATATCTGAAATAAACAAATCATACAACATTTCCTTTCTGTCAAATATTATCAGATCCTAATAAACGATATACTCTATAAAAATATACTTTATATCGTACACAAGCCAGGTTGAACATGTTCAAACAAAAATATGGGTTTTATACCTTGGTTGTCTGAGTCATGACAACTCACATCATCTAAATTATTTGTTCTGTGGTGTTTGAAATATGAATCAAAATGATCTGAATTGCCATTATTTTTCCCTATATTTCATAAACTATGCTTGTGGAGGTATAATTACATACATCATCCCCCAAATTTTTATTCATTTTCCAGTAAAAATACCCCGGTACTTTGAGCTCAGGCTTTGTCACTACTCATCCATTGACTCATAATGATAAGGCCCCTTAGGTCGCTCATATTTTCCTTTGTTGAATGAAGAAAATGCACTGTTGATGAGGGAAATTTCTCTCCTGAAGTATGACAATCGCCATAATTTTCATGAATTTACACAGGAGATACACACACATCGCACAAATGTATGCATGCATGCACACATACATTATATAGCTTCAGTCACCCAGTCTTACCACTGATGGCTCACTTCTTGGCCAAGTGAGAGTTGCAGGCATTGCAAAGGTCATTTGTGTAAGGAGGAACATGGCTGCTGTAAAGATCTGTGACAGTCAGTGATTGGATGAAAGAGATTCCAAATTTTACTGTTCATCAACTCTGTATATATTTAACAGAAATCATTGTACATTAACTTTTAGAAAATCATCATCACTAGGAGATTAAACAAACTACTCATAGCAAAAGTTACCACCATGTGATTTGACTACAAATGTCATATTGTAGGCCAGCCTCTCCATGCAGCCATCTTGTTCCATCTCTGCTGGGGGTGGAGAGTCTGGGTGACTGAGACTAATACATTATACAAAGTCCATTATCTACCTGACAGCCATCAATCCAAGCAAGGCCCATGCAGTATTGACAATCTGTGATGTTTCAGATTCTACATATCTCCTTTCTTCACAAGATTCAAAATTCTCTCCCCACCCACCGTCAGACATCTGTTTCTTACACAAAAATTCACAGGCTTTTTTCACTTCCTGGGTAGCAGTCCTATAGTTCAACAAAAAAACACAACATTTTGTGATCTTTGTGCAAGCCCACAAATGTGCCAATATCTGATGATGTATTCATATTTCATTTATCATTTTTCTTGCTGTCGTGTTTGCTATCTCTGCAGTTTTTCCCATTTTTCTTACTACAATTGGGCATTTGATATCTGAAATAAGTCTTATTAAAATATTTCTACTGTATCAGTAATGAACATTTTTTCTGCTCTACTTTTAACACTTGGTGGCGCTGTTCATCAAGAGGGGAACGTTATTGATATATTTCTCATTATTTTACTTTTCATATCAACAAATTACATCCTCAGTCATCTCTTTGCATGGCCTGTCAGTTTATGAACCAACCATAAACAAACCAAATAGTAAGATTGAATGGATTTCTTAGATGGTGTCTGTAAGATTTGCATCAACAGAATTTCACAAAAATGCATATGGACATGTACGTCAGCTGGTAGCAATGCAGGCACTTCAAACTTTCTGTTTAATGTAAGTGAGAAAATTTGAATGGGCATGGATACAACAGATCTATAAATAAATTGGATTTTACCATACTACTGATTTGAAGTGCTTCTGTCTGCATATAAAGTGGTAAACAGCAGAGAAGACTTTCAAAGAGGCCAAGAGCATTTAGTAATGCCAGTCCTTGACTATGTAAATTAACATGTTAAGTGTCTACATACATACATACATACATACATGGTATCAGACATCACCTACACTGTCAATTGGTGAGAACTGAAATCACCCAAAGGGGAAACATTCATCTCTTTTCTTGACAAGAATTGGCACAAAGACAAGGCTACCTCTGGTGTTGAATGAGTCTACTTAAAACTCTTTTGTTTTCATACAAAGACTATGAAAGCAGTCTAAGCCTGAATAATTGTACTACCCTAGTACTACTAGAGTAGTTCTAACAAGGCTGGTAACACAGACCACAGACAATTTTCTCCTGTATTGTCAATGTACAGACATAGCTCAACACAAAGTGTAATTTGCATTGGCTAGCCTTTCTGGATATCACCAACAAACTAGAAGGTAAGATTTGTCAATTTCTCTATTTTCAACTTTCATTCGTACAGTTACAAGATAATCAAAACATGCATTTCTTTTTGCGTTCTGCACAAAATGAGTGTCTTAGGATGTTAAAATGATAAACAGGGTGGTCGACAGGAGGAATGTCTACAACATGACAAGCTACTCTCAGAATATACTTTAAGTGTGTTTGTCATGTAGTTATGATCTCAGACACATTTGGTGTTACAGATATTACCCCTTTCAAAAATGAAAACTTCTGGAGAATTTCACCACAACATAGTATACATGATGTGAAGTGACATCTGTTGTTGAAATATTCTTGAATCCAAAATAAATTCACTTGTTTACAAAAAATTTCAGTTGTTCTATTCTCAATGGTCTACTGCAATTACAACCTCAATCAATGTATGCAGTTCATCAACCATTTGCCAGAGGCTATTTACATTCAATTAGATCACAACAACAAGTGCTCAGACACTGTAATTAATTCCCTGCCCACTTGGATCATTCCCTACATAAACCAAAGACGGATTGGATTGTCTTGTCTGGATAAATACACAGCTTACTAGCATTCTAGAGACAGTATTCAATACATTGTGACTTTCACTCATTAGATTATAAAGTTAACTTTCTACTTATGTAACATCCAACAAGTTCTTTTCTGATAGACGTTAATGTTAATTGGTTATCAGAATGACATAATAGCCATTATTTCATATTTTCTTTGATTACTTACAATGTTTATGTCAAGAGGGTAAGAATCTTGAGAGAAAATAACGTCACAGTTGTGGTAAAAAAAGATCTTAGAGTGTCTCCAAATACAATGTATTACTATGCCAATAGAGAAACCTGATGAATAGGCTCAGGAAGTCACAGGTAGATGTAACTACTTATAATACAAAACATGTTTTATTTCTTTGTGCTGCAAATAACTTACTAGATAAAGTACTTACCCTAGATCATATCTGTAGCCCATTGCTGAGAATGCTTCTAATCCAAACCAAGTACCATATGTGAAACACACACCCCATGAACTGAAAACAGTCAAAAATGTAAAGAATGAAATAAAAATTGTGTTCAACAATACTAGTACTACACATAAGACTATATCCGTCCATAGGAGTGTGTCTGTTTCTCCTATATGTGTGTTATCGGCTCTCCCCCCCCCCCTCACTCTCTCTAACCACATCCCTACCCCAACCATAACCACAAAACACATAGACACATATTCAGGTCCATATTTTGTTGGTCAAAAATCATAATTTCACATCCATCCATCCACCCATCCATCCATTCATTCACATGCATCCATCCATCCACCCATCCATCCATTCATTCACATGCATCCATCCACCCATCCATCCATTCATTCACATGCATCCATCCATCCACCCATCCATCCATTCATTCACATGCATCCATCCAACCATCCATCCATTCATTCACATGCATCCATCCATTCATCCATCCACCAGAACTTGATCATTTGATGTAAATATTTGCACTATTTGGAAGATTGGAGTAAACAAACAACAAAGTGCAAAATAATCTACTATACATTATAGATAACTTACCCTTCCCATGATCCATCTCTTTTTTGTTCCTTCTTGATATATTCCAATCCATCATCAAGTGACTTTCTATGAATATATCAAAATACAATGTCATACTTTTTACAAATATATCAGAATATGATATCATATTGTCTATGAATATATAATCATCAGATCCAAGATCCAATAACCCTGTTTACTAATAAGACCACTACAAATTATCAAAAAATCCAGTCTTTTCATTCCATCCATGGTACATCAACATGTGTATACAATTACCTGATTTCATCTTTTCTATGTTCTGGGTGGAAATCATGAAAGTGTTTCAAGGCTTGTATCACAGCTGAAGTACATTCTACATATGTGTAGTCTATCATAATATCACCTGTGTATAAAAGATGGAAATGGTTTTAGTCCTTTCATCCCCTATTTCCAAGTGTACATGTCCAGTTTTATCATGGAAAACAATAGACTAAACCATAGTTTAGGGGTTACTAGGTTAGATATGATGTACATGCTATGAAAATTTCCAATATTTATAACGATACATTTGGGTTATCATCAAATGAATTTTATAAAAAAGATATGATTACAATACTAAGTATCAAAATATGTCTCAATCAAATCGAGTGCAATGCGAATTCAAACCTGGTACAAAGGTGACATATCATATGGGACATATGCATATCACTTTGTTTTGCAACACATGCAAACTTGACCGAATGGCTACCATATTTGTAGCTAAAAAGCAATATATTAGACTTCGATATACATGTACATCTGTCTTCCACTCCCACAGATAGGTAGGAGTGGTAACAGTCAAGTCATTCATTATACATAAGATGTCTGAAACTGTTCACATGTCTTTTTAAATTTCTAGTGTGTAACTTACCAAACACTTCTGATGGATTCAACAGTTCCAAGAGATGTCCCCCTCTCTTGGTCTCATAAGTAGCAAAACCACCATCTGAATTACGCATACTTAGTAACTGTAATAGTCCAAACAATCAAAGAATGGCTGTTTCAGATATATCTACAGAGTAAGTTACTATTTTGATAGTCTACATGTATAGCAAAGTGAACTTTAAACTTTTGGTATGAGAGGGTGCATGATAATTCTAAAAATACATAATTGTATAATTTCAATAGAAGTATATACTGTACTAGTCTGTATATTGCTCAATCTAACTTTCTCATTGCAATTATATATCACTGATATGTCTATAGGGGAAATGTAAAAACAGTATGTATTCATGAAAACAATTATACTAGCTCTTTATTTCCCACCTTGTAAAACTTTGATTTAATTAAAAGTGATATGGGATTACATTTGTCTGTCATTACATAGCATCAGATAGGAATTTGTTTAGTTTGTGTGAGAATGACATTGTGAAGTCAGTTATGTGTCATATTGGCATGGAGGGCACAGGTTCATTGTATATCCCTACATTATTGTATGATCCTATTTGTGAATTAGTCAGGAGGAGGGGGTGGGGGTGAAAATTGAGGGGTATTTACCACATTGACAGCATCAAAGAGTTTCTCATCTGGAATATGATTCTTTATGTTAGCACACTTCTCTTGTAGCAACATTACAGACTTCAAACCCTCAGCTGTACAATCACTAACAGTCCATCCACAGTCACGAGTACTGAATGGAAAACCACCCTATATAACATCAAATTACACAGTTTCACATTAAGAAGTCACCATGAAATTTATTTCACCAGATAACAAAAATAAGCTACACTTTCAAAGAACATAACTATGACACAAATATACAAAATGAATACAAAAGGAATATATAATTGTTATCTCAGTGATGTGGACCATGGAAACAGTTCGGCCGAAAATAATCTGATCTGATCTGATCTGATCTGATCTAATCTAATCTAATCTAATCTAATCTATTCTAATCTAATCTAATCTGTAGATAACACAAAGTTCCTACCTTGTTCATTTGTCTGTAGTATTTCTGATAATCAGGAGGGTTGTCTGGTACTTGAGTTAACTTAAAGAAGTGATGGGCATGTTGTAGACAGTTACTGAAGTCTGTTTTCTTATGTGCATCAGCTTCTAGGAATGCTTGCACTACAAATGCTGTGTCCCACAACTGAGATCCATTGGTACCCTAGTGATACATTGTGATATACATGGGTTTTCATAAACTCTATGGCATTTATCACTTATCAGTTTAACAATAGCAAGTGAGAATTATCAATTGACACCAAGTAGCAAAGCTTTTTAATGACAATACAATATCTTTTCTTTAAAATTGTTATGAGTATCTTTTAAAATAAAATGAAAAAAGTGATTAAAAAACACTTTCAAGCTATGAAACATATGAACACTAATAGACATACACAGATGCATAATTATATAAACATAGCTTCGATACAAACATGTATTGGTACACAAAAAGATCTTACAATACATTCATACAACCCCACCACCACCACCACCACCACCACCACCACACAAACACATGCACACAAACACACATACATACATACATACATACATACATACATACATACATACATACATACATACATACATACACACATACACACACATACATGCACACACACACATATATATATACACACATAATACATACATACATACACACACATACATACACACACATACATACATACATACATACATACATACATACATACATACATACATACATACATACATACATACATACATACAAAACTAAACAATTACTGTAAACTATTAATGAATACACAATGTATTCTTACATTCATCTTCATACCGTCAAGTCCAAGCCTACAGAAAAGAAAAAGAGAATATTCTGACAATGTTTAAAATACATTGCACCATGTCTAGCTGACTGTGAAGAGACTATACAAACAATTCCATTTATCAATGATGGTCTAACATGTGAAAGAAGTCATATCTGTATTGCATCTGAAATAATCAGTACCATGACAGCTAGCCTTATGAAATCCTATACACTGTGAACAAATCAACTTGTACATTCTGTAAATCAGTTAATCTTTTACACAAGTATTTTCAACAATCATTATACTCTTAGTAGTTTTATAAATGACAGACTATTAAACAAACTTTTTAAACAAATTAACAGACAAAATAAAAGTAAAACACAGCCACACATCAAAGTAAACAATTTGATATTCCTTACCACAGATAGTCTGAGATTCTATCGACGTGCTGCTTAAAGACAATAGAGTTTGGACCATCTACATGCCACCTTACTAACATGTTTATAACCTTGGAAATCTACAAAGTCAAAAAAATAAAGCTTTCAATCCTTTTCTAATTCCTGTAAAATTTGATGTAAAATAAGACCAATTTAGATGATTATTTTTCATATTTGAAATTTCCTTAGATAATCAAAATGTTGGCAGAAATAACTCTGGAAAACTTCGAATACAAATAGGAAAAGTCATTGGGAAATGTTACTGCATTTAGTAAAGAAATAATATTTACTGCAAATGGTATAATTTTGCAACAGTGAATTCAACAATATAGTTGGGAAATGTAACAACTGATCAATTGCACTAATAACACTGTATCATACAAAATTGAACCTTATGGGTGTACTGTTGGAAGACTTAATAAATATTCATGCACTTTAAAGACCTATTATCACCTTTGATAAATGATGGACATTATCATACAAAATTGAACCTTATGGGTGTACTGTTGGAAGACTTACTGGTCCAATACTAATACACTTTGTAAATCTATCATCGGCTTGGATATGTTCAAAGCATTCTTGAATAGCCTTCTGCCGTAGTCTTCTACTATGCCATGCTTCATATATATTCATTACTCCTACAAATTAAATGGGAATATCTCATGAAAAAATTTGCAATTAAAAAAAAAGGAATTATGATATATGTATTCCTGGTTATTACTGTTACATGCATTAATATATCTACTACATGACATACCATATTGACAGCTACTAAATTTTAACAGCTGATAATATTGCATACTCCAAATCAAATGTTTTGGGTCACAGCTGCTATGTTAGCATTTTACTAAATTAATATAAAGTATGTAATACTACACACAAAAGGTCATTCTTTGACTTGACTTTAAATTGTTCACATACCATAGGCTAGGTTGAGTAGCCAGCTATGTGGAGTATACAGGTCTGGTTCTCTCACATTGTTTCTCTGTGATGTCCAGTTTATACTGTCATAGTCTTCAACATACAATTCCTGTAATATCAATATTTATGGTTTGTATGATTTAAAGGCCCTGTGTGGATTCTCAAATTTAGGTGAGAAAAACAGATGTATGGGCAGAGCTATAGAAAAAGTTGGTCTTGAATAAAAGGAATACTAAAATCTAGCAAATCTGTATTGCTGAAATAATATGATAACATAATGTGACCTGAGACTGAATCATGGGCCTTTAAGAGTCTTCTTTTGCAAAGATTCTTTAGTTAGCCCAATGGTGCATTACCCTTTCTCTGGTAATGGGAGATGTTCAAAACTGAATAATAGTTAAATACTTCCACACAGGCAACAGTAACCTTACCCGCAATGAAAAACCTGTTCTGAAAATACTCGAACATCAAATACACAATGAGTAAATCATGTACATGTATGATATAATATGTTTTCTAAATCATACCTTACGGAGAGATCTGATGAGATCATCCTCAGCTGCTGTTATTCTGGCAGCATAACAGTAGGACATTGGCAAGTACACTTGTCTACAGTGGCACCACAGTGTAGAAGGATGGGCTGGCATCCAGGTTGGAAATAACCTACATTTAAAATGGTAAAAATACAATTGGGGAATATACTATCCCAGACTGCAGTGGTGAGAGGTGAAATAGCTAACTGCTAGGCCACTGACAACCCTCTGTTATCATTAACATAGTCTAAGACCTATTCTCCTATAAGTAAAATTTTCCAGGTACATTATTCATAGTAGAACAGTTACTGAAGTCTAACACTTTGTAGGAGTTCAGCATTATGTTATCTATCCTCCCCTTCTAACTTCTAATCATTGTAGTTTTATGTATAAATATATACTCACCACATCTCAGGTAATAACGTATTCATACCATCCCAACTATAACAGTTGAAGACTGCCAACCAAAACTTGCCCCAGGATGGAATATACACAGCACCACCTGAAAGTGACAACATACTACAAACTGAATGTACCAGCTGTGGATTATACATCACAGTCACTATAGCTATAAAGTAAGAGTAAGACTTAGAAGACAAAACTGAATTTTTGAGGAGACTGTACATGTATTCAAATGGAGTCTTGAAATTTCTGAAATAGAAATATGCTATGTTCTTTGTATGTTTGCAGATGTTAGAAAATTTAATATGAACCTTTTTAATGAATGATTTTAAAATCCTGTGAAGTACATTTCTAGCTTTTAGTAAGTTTTACCATGTCAGGGTTATCAGGTCCATTCACCCCCTCCCCCTCCCCTCCCTTCCCATAACTTAACTTAAAGACTGTGTAGACTATGCCTAGCCTTGAACAAGTCAGGGTTATAAGGTCCAACACCTCACCCCCCCCCCCATCAAACCCATCGCCCTATAACCCCCCCCCCCCCTTCCACTCCCATAACTGAACTTACCCAGACTGTGTAATATACTCCTAACCTTTACCAAGTCAGCATCATCAGGTACAACACCTAACCCCTCCCCCCACCCCCACCATAACCTTACTTACCCAGACTGTGTAGTATATTCCTAGCCTTTACCAAGTCAGCATCATCAGGTACAACACCTAACCCCCCCCCCCCCCCCTTCCCGTAACTTAACTTACCCAGACTGTGTAATACATTCCTAGCCTTTACCAAGTCAGCATCATCAGGTCCAACACCTAATATTCTCATTGCTGTATAATTCAATGATGTACCAAACACAGTGGCAGGTCCTTCAACATGTCTGGTGGGTAGAGAATAAAACATGCAACAATTACTTTAGGTAGCCATCTCTTTCACTTCTAGATCTATTAATTAAAAGTCCATCATCAGCTCTTTTCCTAAAATTCTCTTTTAGAATTAAAATATCCAAAATAGAAACCTGACAAATGAATTTCTAAAAGCCATAACATCATTCACATTGATTTTAATTATAATTCTATAATCTATTATCTGTTCACCATAACTCACACTTTTGATTTGAAATTTCAGGTATTGATTCAAAATAATACAAAACTAGTATTAGCTGTGGATTTTATTTCTATTATCATAATTTGTATATTATATCGATTCAAAGCTAATCATTAAATGTAAAACCATATTTGATAATTGCCATCATATTACAAACATGCTGTCACGTAAATAGGGAAAATGATAATTTCTATTTGGAATTGTATAAAATCGAACGCTTGACAAGCTACATTTGAATTTACATATTGTGATCCTCTTGATACATTTACCATCTGGTACCTAAGCTTGTTTGATAACCCCAATAATAATTTGAAATTTAAACAATTGGTCACTTGATTTTTTGAAAATGTGGTTATTTGCTGGATTATTTCTACCTCATAAGATAAATCACATGATTTTTGTCCTTTAATCATGTGACTGACTTTAACCAATACAATCATTCCCATGATTACACTGTTAGTAATACATTGGATTGATCATGAGATCATTTTAAACAGACTCTCTGATTGATCATGAGATCATTTCAAACAGACTCTGATTTATCATGAGATTATTTCAAACAGACTCTCTGATTGACCATGAGATCATTGCAAACAGACTCTCTGATTGATCATGAGATCATTTCAAACAGACTCTGATTTATCATGAGATTATTTCAAACAGACTCTCTGATTGACCATGAGATCATTGCAAACAGACTCTCTGATTGACCATGAGATCATTGCAAACAGACGCTTTGATTTATCATGAGATCATTTCAAACAGACGCTTTGATTTATCATGAGTATTTTTTTCTGATTTTACTAAATAAATGTAATTATCAATACATGTATGTGTATGATTGTATCTTTTGTACTGTTATTATGCTTCATAGTTAACATACAATGGCTTGTTTTCTTGGCAGAATTTCAACACATTCAAAGCATAGGGTTATCAAACTTTACATTTATCATTTATCTTGATACTGATAATTTCCAAACAATGTATGTTGTAAGATATTTTATATAAACAATTGAAAACTTTTATCAATATTATTTTGAAATTCTGTTTTGTTTCATATTTTGCTATCAGTTTCTTAGTTACTTTTAATATCAACCTTCTATATAACCTATACACATAACTTTATCTTTCCTAATCCAGCACCATTCCTGCCAAAATTCTAACAAACAAAAATTCTGTTTTTCTGTAACTTTCTGACAAATCTGAACTTGGTTATATTTTAGTCTCATAAAAACAACCAACGTTGAAGAATTGTGGTCAAATTTTATTAAAATGTGTTAATATTTACTACCATTTCAAGTCCTGTGACCACACATTTCATATTTATCTGACAGTGAAGGGTTGAAATGTCAATATGTCAAAACTAGAGAATGGTGAATACCTTGTAGTCACCATGTGTGTTAATAACTAATATTACGATTGGCTTTTTTTGTTGTTGAAATATTCAAAACTATACAACTTTGAACATTATCTGTAAAACTACATCAGATGGGGTCAAGATACTTCTAAACTTATGAACTTAATTTGTTTTGTATGGATTCTCATTCAACATTCGTCATCAAACAAATCTTGTCAGCAATAAATGAGTAAATGTTCAACTAGTTTTTGCACCTCAGTGGGTTTTCAAAAAGTACTTTGCTATGTGTCAGTTTTATCACTGTATTCAACACTAGCATGCTGACAAACAATTGAACAATTCAATGACAATCAAAATTATCATAATTCAAAATATCAATATCCTATTAATTCTGATATTTGAGAGTCATTTCAACTTCTACCATTATCCCTATTACCATGGTAATATCCTGTTTCTGGCCACTGTCATATCATATTTTTATTATGCTCAATTGCCTTTTTAAAAAATATTTTGGTCCTTTTGTTTTCTCCGTTGGTGGATATGTTTACAGATTAATCCTAGTGATTTGAACTGACAGGTATATCTTTTCTATCTGTTTATAGTACCTTATACAGAGACATATCTGGTGATAAAACACTTATAACATTACGAAGTACACGTCTTCCACCTCTTCCACCTCATAAACTAATCAATAACTAAACCTTGAATTAGTTTACATTGAATGTCATCCAGCTGGCTTGACAAAGTGTTAATAAGTAACAAAAACAAACCATGCAGTCATAATAATTGCTTTTATTTGTTTCTACATGGTAGGGCGAAGTGTTGATTGATGGACCTGATTTACCGAGGTCTGCAAAACATCCCACAGGGTGAACTATTGATTGACAGGCCTGATGTGTTGACGCCTGCAGTGTACAAAACATCCAGAGCAAAGTGTTGGTTGTTGGACCTAGTATTTAAGGTTTGCAGTATACAGAGTACACACAGTTAAATTAAAAATGAAGTCCTTCATACTGGCGTCCGTTCTGCTTATCCTTAATATTGGTAGTGTCTGTTTGCAGGCAACCACAGTGACAGGAGACCAGGCATGCCGTTCATACACATTTGTAGTACCACCAGGTGATATGTGTAACTGTGAAACTTTAGAGAGTAAAGTGGACAAACTTACAACAAGAGTGCAAACTTTAGAAGCTGCTGTGAACAGAGGAGGATCTAATAATGGAGCTACATATTATACTATGTCTATCTACCAAGGTATGTGATTACAAGGTCCCTTCAAGGCTATACATAATATTATATGAATGCAATATTTACCTAGATCATCTTTCTTGTGTTTGTTCACTCAACTATCAATTTTATATCAATGGTAGACTGATTGTTCATTTGTTCTTCTCATTGCCGTCACAGCCAGGTTTTGAGCCAGTTCATGTGTGTTGTTATATATCTGCTTACCGGTAATATGTCATGAGTTTCAATGTAATTATATTGACCCTGACCAATGTTTAATTGTTACCATATTATTTATAAGATTTTAGTCATCACTTTTAAATGTCTTCATGGTTCAGGTCCTCCATATCTTAGTGAGTTAGTCAGTCTCTATGTCCTGGGGCGTAGTCTATGTTCTGCTGATCATATCAAACTTTACATTTACAGCCAGGACAAAAAAACCATGGTGACAGGGCTTTCAGCGTTGCTTCCCCAGTTTTATGGACTGTTCTCCCTCTCCCTCTTCTGTCGTTGTGATAATTCCAATGTTTTTAAATGTATGCTGAAAATGCATCATTTTAATCTTGCCTTCTCTTAGATCTGGAAATCAGTTTTTATACTTTTTATGCTTGTTCTGTCTTTTAAGCGGCTCTGATCACTGTCTGTGGATTTTAGTCGCTATATAAATTAAATTATTATTATTATTATCATTATATTAAAGGGTGGTAAGCAGGTAAAATCTACCTGAGTTCCCCTATCATTTTACTGGGATTCCCACCAACATTATGGTACAATGTATTGGAAACTGTCAGTCAGTTTTACCATATTCCCTCTTACCAGGGTTCTGCAAACTTAGCAAAAACACTGCTGACCATGCATCTTACAGGGAAAATACTGAAACAAGGATTTTCATGTGTAGTTTAAAAAAAAAGTCACAAAAAACATTTATAATACACAGAATGTTCTTGAATTACACTTGGTAAAAACTTACTGGTTTTTTTTAATCAGGAACTGAATAAAAGTCAGAGTCAAAGAAAAAAAAAGTAGTGGGTATAAAAATTGTATAACCAGTTGCAAATTATTTAAAAATCAAAATGGTTTTCTCTATTCTGCCTAAACAATACAATGATAAATAAGTTGTATGGTTAATAGAATACCAATAAAGTAGGCCATCTTACTCATACTAAAGGTTATACTCTACATATATTGTACCACAAAAAGTCATAAAAATATAAATCATACAATATAAATTATTATATTTATGATATACTTAATAAATAATCCTAATATGTAGAGACAATAAATTACTACCATTTCATTATAGTTGACCAGAGTTTGGAGATGTTGTAAAATTTTTAACAATAATCATTCTGGTACTATTAAAGAAATGAAAAAATAGTCATAATATCTATGGATAGAAGCAACTTTTAACAAAAACTGTTTGGATGACAGGGTAGTAGCCATTATTGTACAACCACTGGGCTCCTTAGGCACCATCTGAGACTCACTGTTTTAATTGCATCGCCTGAAAAAATATGCTGGCTTATGAGAATGTCAGTTACATGAACAGGATTTTTTAGGTTTTTTATGAGTATGGCATAGCGTCTTGGCAGAGTCTGTGAAAACATTCACTCATGATTTTGTCTTTTAAGCCATGATTTGATTTTGTCTTAAGTCCTGATTCAATATATGGTTGTGGGTGGCATGACAACTTTTTAAAGAATTAACTTGCAGATGATGTTGGCCATATAACTTATATAGACATATAATTCTTTCATTAGTGTTACGACCATCATGGAAACCATATCATTAAATTTCCTTACCAACGTATGCATTTGTAGAAATGCAGATAAAAATGTAATATAATTATGCAGTATAATATAAATTGCGAAAATGTTAAATTTTGCACATACAAGATGGCCAGGCAAATTTTATTCATACTTTCTCAGTTTTCAGACTAAACATATTTAGTACAATGGATTGTACATTTGAGTAGAAATGTAAGCATCCGACAAATTCCTGAACCACTCACGGTTGTGAAACACAGATAACTTTTTATCTTTAATTTCACACTCTAATGTAATATTTGTATAAAGTGAGTGACAAATAAGTGTATACAAGTGGTCCTTGGGGGGTTATTTTCAGTCAAAAGGTGTGTTTCAAAGTGATTTCATTTCCACTTCAAATTGGTAATATTTCATTACAACTTATGACAAACAACATACTTGGCATGCAGTACAAGTGTAAATATATGTGATATATGTTTATTCTGTTTGGGTGAAGGTCAGTTTATATATAATTTATAATTCTCAAAAAGTTGAAAATAAATCAGTTACTCCATTATCAGAATATACCACGTTCAAAACCATCTTTAACCTGAAACATAATTATAAACCAAACATGCTGAACACATGTTGATATAATTATCAAGGACATACTTGAACTTTGTGTTGTGTTTCTTTATCTCTCTGCCACATCCTGTGGCTCTGCAAATCACATGTTGTGGCAGATAATATACTCATTAGATGTTGTCCTTACACTGCCTGACTGATAAAATAAACCTACACCTTGTTCAAAGGGTGAGGGCGCTGTCAAACACACAGTAAGGTCTCATGCCTCAAAAACAGTATGTGATTTTGTGACGTACATGTACTTTATTATGTAGACAAAAAATGTGCAACTGTCAGAATTACATTTTACCCTCTAAACTCACAAAATCAACAGAATTTTTTCAAAGATGTTGCCATGATGTTTGTGTGTTTCCAGCCTCATTCACACACTCGGTCGTAGAGTGACAACATTGAACTTTGCAAGTTAATTTTGAACATGCTTATCATGAACCTGATAATGTCAGTATATTTTGGAGAAACAGCATATTGTTCAAAGTATAACTCATGACGACTTTTTCACTTTCATTTTTCAACTCAACTCTGATGATGTTGATAGATAAGAAATGTGCAGATTTGTGGTAAACTAAAATACTTTGGTGAATTTTTTTTGGTGAATGTTGGTGAACGTAAATTAGTGTAGTGGTTTCACAGCACTGACCAGTCAAATAAGAAGAGCGCCCTCACTGGGTATAACATTTATACCAAACTATCCACACACACACAGACACACCTCTACAAAGCTAGATACCAACTAATCAGAGACCTGCATTTTACAAGCCTTATGTAGATTATGAAATAAACATTTCACATCTGTTTAATTTCTTTTCCTTTATTTTTGCAGACTGTCAGGAACTGATGACTGATAGAAACATCAAACATAAAAGTGGTATATACTTAGTACAACCTAAAAATGCCCCCAAGTCATTCCACGTATGGTGTGAAATTGACATCACTGGTGCATCGACAGTCATTCAGCGACGCATGGATGGATCAGTATCATTCAATCGAGACTGGGCTGACTACAAGAAAGGATTCGGTCAACTTGACGGTGAATACTGGTTAGGAAATGAACACATTCATCAACTAACTAGTCAGGGAGAGTATCAGTTACATATTGAGATGGAAGATTGGGAAGGCAACGCCGGACATGCTAAGTACAATATGTTTGAACTTGGTGATGAAAACGACAAATATCGGTTGGATATTGATGGGTACAGTGGAGATATTGGTGACTCGTTGACGTATCATGATGGACAACAATTCAGTACACGTGACACTGACAACGATGTTTCTGGTCATGAGAATTGTGCTGTACTTCATGAGTCAGCATGGTGGTATCGTTCCTGCCATTGGTCTAATCTGAATGGTGTTTATCACCACACTGGGAGATATTCATTTCAGACCTATGCCACTGGAGTTGAATGGAAAACTTGGAAAAATAAATACGGATATTCTATGAAGACTGTTACTATGAAAATCAAACTACAACAACCAGAATAAATAAAAAACTATAAGACCTGATCAAATCAAAATAATCACTGATCTCGCTAATATTTGACATTTTCTAAGAATTAAGCTTAAAATATTTCATTGCATGAAAACCTTGACATCAAAGATTTAACATTACGTAGTTCACAAAAATCATGACAAATTGTAAACAGTTATTAAAATTCATCACTTATAGCAGGGTTAAATTTGGTACAGCTGGTATTTCTTGATTAAATGAAATAAATTGCCAGACATATGGAAAATAATTCCACAGACAAATTAATCAGAGAAATTCCTGACTTTAGACTCAAATTTCTTTACTAAATGTGTATTGTACAATATTACCACATTTTAAGATTTGACAAGTTACAAATGTTGAACCATGCATATTCTCACATACTTCTCAGAATTCAAAAGGTGTAACATATAGTCCAGGGTTGAATATTTACAATTACCATTTAAGATCAATGTCTGTCACTATATTACAGGTCTATGGTTAGGGTAGTCAGGTCTATGGTAAATACCTGGTAGTCAGGTCTACAGAAAGAACTTGGAAGTCAGATCCATGGTAAATACCTGGTAGTCAGGTCCATGGTAAATACCTGGTAGTCAGATCCATGGTAAATACCTGGTAGTCAGGTCCATGGTAAATACCTGGTAGTCAGGTCCATGGTAAATGGCTGGTAGCTAGGTCCATGGTAAATACCTGAGTCAGGTCCATGGTAAATACCTGGTAGCTAGGTCCATGGTAAATACCTGATACTCAGGTCCATGGTAAATGCCTGGTAGCTAGGTCCATGGTAAATACCTGATAGTCAGGTCCATGATAAATACCTGGTAGCTAGGTCCATGGTAAATACCTGATGGTCAGGTCCATGGTTAATACCTGGTAGTCAGGTCCATGGTAAATACCTGGTAGCTATGTCCATGGTAAATACCTGGTAGTCATGTCCATGGTAAATACCTGGTAGTCAATGTCAGGTGATCTTTTCAAACTTGATGAAGGGTAGTTCATAATCAATTTGTAAACAATTTTTACACCAACTGAACCTTTGCAGGAACCCTTATCAGAGAGGTCTTACTTAATTCTATGTTGCTCTGAGCAAAAATTATTGTTTATTGCTGAAATTCAAGAAATTTAATATAGAACACATGGTTTAAAGTTTCCATCTGATTTTAGTTGCCATTTCTATGTCATTCAGAGTGTTCAAGTACGATAATTATGAATTGAAAGTACAGTGTCATCAAAATGTACTCATACACTTAATTTTTTCCTCATTTTTTCTCTTTTAATTCCGACTGACTGACTGACTGACTGACCCGTCATTTTTTAAGTGACCGCATGGATGTGGCACTTTGACTACCATATAATTGTAGTCACACTATCAGAGCAAAACCAGGGTTGTCCAGATCAGTAGAAAATTTAATAGAAAATATCACATAAAACTAATATTATTATTAGAAAATAATAACACACCATTTATGATATGCTTAGTATTTCTATCATTAATAAACATAAAAACTACATTAATTTGGCTTTTATGTCAGTATTAAAGATATACCTTCTGTTAATTGTGTTTTATTATGTATGTATGTATGTATGTATGTATGTATGTATGTATGTATGTATGTGTGTGTATGTATGTATGTATGTATGTATATGTGTGTGTGTACATACGTACATACGCACGCACACATGTACGTACGCATGCATGCACGCACGTACGTACGTACGTATGTATGTTACATTTGTTACAACAATTCAGCTTTTGCAGAAACTATTACCACAGCCAGAGTACTGTACTATTATTTTGGTTGAAGAAAGTTCACGACATTGTCTAATAATTGCCAATTGGCTCTGTTCATTTTCTAAACTTTAGGATGTGCATTTTGCTATTTGCACAGTAAAAACATATATTACCAGATTAAGTTATGGAAGTTGTAATTAAAAGTTACCTGTGTAACCAGTAATGTTTGAGCTAGCTTTTAGTTTTAGCACCAGTCAGGGTATGTGAAAGTAACTTAAAACTTACATTAGAACATTACATGTAACACTCCTGTTGCACCAACTGTCATTTCATAAAATTAGTATCTTTTGTACCTCAGATCACAAAAAGGATTTCTTTTTAGTGGTCTGAGATTGTACTTACAGTCCCCATCCTCCAGCTGGTGATTGCACAGATCTCAAATAACGTATCATCTCAGCTTTTTGAGCCTCTGCTAACTTGACATTGGTCATATGACATACTATTAATAGACCTGAAATGAATTATAAAGTGAAACAAATAAACAAATTTAAAAAAAAACATGTCTTCTGGGTGCAAGTATGCTATCATCCTGGCTTTAATGGTATATACATGCTGCTAATACTGCACAGTGCTGTCTACCACACACTTCTAATCCTCCTCATAGTGTGATCTGACATATGTCACACTATAGCATAGGGACCATGTACATTGGACAAGTCATACTAAACATAACTATCAACAGTATCACTTTGTGAAGCTGTATTCTTAGAGTTAAAATTTATTAAAATATCGCTGATGATAAAATACAACTTGAATGTGAGGGCATACTGTTCAATCCTCATATTTGTGTCTATCGAGGATGTTGAGGAGATTATATCTCCCCCCCCCCCCTTTTTTTTTTATTTCACAAGTCTTAGAGTCCCCTTCCAGAATCATCTTTACATGTTGGGAAAACGGCTATGAAACTAAAAAGAGAGCAGCTTTTCTTCTCTTTTACAAGTTCTGCAAGTCTACCAAGAATACTTTTTATATCCCGATAAGTCACTCAGATGTTATCCCTGTGAAGTTTTGTGAGCTACATAATGTTCACTTAGTCTATAAATTCTTACCTGGCATAAGAAATAAAGGACCACCATAATCACCAGCCCAATGTCCATCCTCAGTTTGTAACTTAGAATAGAATGCCATTCCATTGGTAGCTGATTCTTGTGCTGATTTAGCCTTTGGTAAAGGTGGGGCAAACTTTCCCTACAAATAAAAACATTGGTTATGGTTGTTGCATATACATATACAATTACCAAGGTTGCAAACATCATGTGTATTGTAAGTGACACAAATTACAAAAAAACTAGAAACAGCTGTCAAAATTGATGTATAGAGTTTTGTAGGGCAAATCTACACAAAGCATAATTACAGTAAATTAACACCAATACTAAATTTTTGATTGATAAAACACATAAGGGTATATCTTTATCACGACAGTTATTATAAAATTAGTAATTTTCACATTATCTATGAAATAAAGATTGAACTTTTCTTCAAATTTAATTGCGTTTGTATAATATATTGTTTTTTGTTGTCTATGATAAAGTATTCTATCATTTGTGCCATAGTTTTCAACTCTGTAGCATATCTGTTGGGGCTATTACATTCAACTATCACATAAATACAATTTGTATTTAAAGAGATTAAACTTCTGAGAGAGAGACGGAGTGCTCAGGAAAAACAGGAAAAAACAAAAACTTCTTACTGTATCGAGTCCTAACGAATGCAATTCTAACATATTCTGTTCTCTGTCTGGTTGTTTTCCATTCTCTATGTAATGCCAAGTCTGTCTGCCCTCTACATTCTTCAACCTCCATCTTGTCAGCTCTGTAGCTGCTTTGGTCTTATATGGACCACCTCTTCTTCGGCTGTTAAAATATGGGATTTGATAAATTAAATTGGGGTAAATATTAACATGAACAAAATACTAGTAATGGATATGATGAAAAGGTAACAATAAGACAGTGAAACAAGTCAAAATGCAAGAAACAAAGAAACAAAGAAAGAAAGCACCAAACAAACAAACAAACAAACAAACAAACAATGGCAGACCATAGCCACCAATTTTAGAAGTAAAATATTTGCAGCAGCAACTTAGTGGTTTTTCACTCTGTGTTATAGTATTGACAGGCTCTGCAGAACATTTTACAAACCTCTACGATTCAAAAAGGAAGAGCAAAATGACCCAACAAATTGTTAAAATACATTTATTACAGCTATGAAAACATACAAATTTTACAGCTATGGAAATTTGCATACAACATATTAAAACGTTCTGAATAATATTTTTAATAATACTAGTATAAAATTGGACTACCATAGTAGAAAACTTCAACAAGGATACTAAACGAAAGAGTTGTAGTGTAGTGGGACAGAGAAGTTATTAAAGATGTGGTTTAACTTCCACGTGTGACATTTTATGATGTTACTATGTGTTTACAATTTGATCTGAACAACCTCAAGATCAGGGATATACATACTTTCATAATTCATAAACATCAATCCGTGGCAACACTGCAGACACGACGAACAAGTCTTAATAAAGAGCGTTCAGATATTCTAAACACAACAAGACTACTTTGACATATAGCTGGAATGGTATATATTTATTTTAGCGTGACATCTTATATTGTCATACACGTTAAAATATTTCGAATATCGCGCTATGGTAATTAGGTCAAATACTAGCTGCAATAATTGTAGCTTTGTTTTTATTTACAACACTTTTTTATCTTTTATTTTGTGTGACTCAACATTGTTCGTTTTACTGTTTATTTTCTTACGGGGTTTACAAAAGGTTCTAGCGGAGGACCAAGAGCGAAATAGCGAACACCGCTACAGTACTGCAATCTAAATACAAGATTTGCAAATTGATTAATGCTAAAATGCTTATATCATGAAATATTGGCTTACTTGTAGCTCTTTGACATTGTGTAGGCTCCTGTGTAAACTCGTCAGCCGAAACTGTGATCTCAACTCTCCTAACTTTTATCGAATCTGAGCTGGGGCAACGAAATTGGACTTTGATTAGGATCGTCTGTGGTCACCTCATTTCGAATGTTGTCATTCATGCATTCTACATATTCTAGGGGCGATCCCGTAAAAATTACGTCACATGAGCTGACGATCTTCTAACCAATCAAATAACAGGATTACCGGCAGATAGAACGGATCACTGGGGAACACTTTTGGAGATATTATATCGCTTAACGTATTCAAAGAATTTTTAAGCACATTTTTTAATTAAATCAAAAAATTCACACTAGTATAATGTAATTATTATAATTATGGGAATTTAAAATTTCTTGAAATTACATATTCGATAGAATAAATGTACATCTTACGCACTTATTTTATGACCTTTGACACAAGCGCATCATTATCACTTTCCTTGAGTTGTTACTAGGCGCTGTCTGCTATCAAAATTTCAATGAAGAATATCGCCTGATCTCCTGTCAAGTTTCCGTAAAATTACTATTTTTGATCGTCTGGTTTCCCGAGCGTGATATCGCAAGATTGGTAGCTTAGGCACGAGACTGAAAGATGGTTTTCGCCAACGCAGGAAGCACTCTTATAGAAGGTGCGGTGGGACGGTGGAAGGAAACGAATACGTTCACGATGGTTTTATATTCTGCAACTTTTCTCCTCCTCATCTCGTATGTTATCAAGAAATTGATGGCTTACTTCGAAATAACGAAAAGCGACGTGGTAAGAAAAAAATGCATTCATAGGTAGAGAAATTATGAAATTTTAAAAATATTTATCCAGTATGTATAGCTTAGCTCGAGTCGATTAATTGACCCAAACAACGTCGAATGAATGATGACGTTATTTATTTGTTGCAAGTATCATTTTGTCATATCGTCATCAGAAAACAGTGCAAATATTAATATCATATTTGCACTGTTTTCTGATGATATGACAATATGATACTTGGAACAAATTTTCAGCTTTGTCTTCTGTATGTCATTTATCCTGATGTGTACAAACATACATTACCTACGACTAGTACGAGTACTAAAATTTTAACCAATACACACAACATAGTTTTGATAGTCTGAGTTATATAATAAATTTCGACTGCAGTAGTCAGTCATGTCAGTCTTGTTTACTCGTGATAGCTGGCGCTGTTTATGAATGTATGTTTATACAAAGTCAATACCACTTGTGCACAGTTTGTACTCTTGATTGTTGGAAATGTAATGTTTTACGCCATAGATTTGTTTTTTAACGTTTATATTTCATATTGATATTGATATTGATATTATTGAAATGCAAGTATCTGTACATGATGGTTTTAATATCAGGCAGAAATATCATCAGAACTTGATGAAATTTGTTTCTTCTGGATTTTAGTGGGCATGGATAATTTAGGTACATGTACTAACATGCAAGTAAAAACAACAATTCGAAATTTTGTAGAATTAAAATGTATAATCGACCAGACTTAGATATATATATAGTTTTCTTAACGGCATGCTTTAAATTCTTTCACTGGTTCAGTTGGTGATGACATGAAATGTTTAACATTTACATTTTATTTTTCGCCCCTTTTTTGACAGAAATATCCCCCATACATTGCATCAAATATTCCATTTCTAGGACAAGCTATTGCATTCAATAAAAGTCCAATAGACTTTCTAGAAAATGCATATCTAAAGGTAAGTGATATATAATGTTCAGAAACTCTGTGTTGACTTTATTGCATAAGCTAATCTTTGATTCATGTTGCTATCATTCCCTCCATTACCAACAGGAAAGAACAATAGTCTGACAGATCTAAGATAGCATTTTAAACTAACACAGCCACACCTTATGTAATTTACTATGAGTATTGATATGTTAGTGAAGACATGTTTTAGCTGTAGGACTGTTTTTTACTGAACCGACTTATTTCAAAAATCAGTAATGTGAACATTATGTGACAAGTACTCAGTGGACATTAATTGTGTAATAAGTGTTTACCAAATACAGCTGTAAAGATTTTGCGAGTTTAAAAAATGTTGACTTTACATCTTATTACATGTAATAAACTTACAAGTCTCTGGCTTTCTATAGTTCTCTGAGTTCAACATATAATACATTCACTGATAATTGTTGAAATACCAACAATACACCCTCTAGATCATATCAATAAGAGGTCTATTTTATGTATAAGTAATATAGTGATAAGTTGAAATCATGATTCAATGGAGTGTTCATCTTTGGGTACAACCCCAAAAACCAATTTGACAGAATATATTGCACCATACTATGTGTACAGCTATTGTGTTTACACACCGTTGATTCAATATTGTACAAGGTGTATGATATTATGAGTAAAGTCATAATATCCAACAAAACAGTGTCAAAAAGCATTCCAGTTACAGCTATAGTGCATCTTTAAAGTGATACTTCCATTTTATATTTTAGTGCAAAAAATTGTTTTGATGATTGTGTTGAAATAATATTTCATATTCAGAGTAAAGATGACTGAACTAGCTGCTAATAAAAAGTACTAGTTTCACATTCTAGTCCTATTATTAAACATGTATATGTATAATAGTCAAGTACAATTATTGTTATCATTGGAATACATTTTATTCACAAGACCATGCAGTGGCATGCATAGATATCAGTATTAATTCTGTAAGTTATAGTAGTAAGTTTATCTAGAAATTTAATACTCAGAATAAGTGCTGGAGAGTGTAATATACATTCTACTCTGTGTTCTAGGGAGTTAGGCTAGGGAAAGTATAAGAACCTAATATAAACCTGATCTGTTTCCTTGACCACTAGTTTTGGTTGACTATTTTTATTTCTGCTTTGATGTTGTATGTCTCCCTCTGGTGGCCAGGAAATATATATTGCAGAACTGTTCTTATTGTTGTTACAACAATAAATAAGAACTTTGCAATGATATTTCCACTATTACAATACAATGCAAATACATTATAGTATATATGCATGCACACTGATGCAAATAATTACTGACTCAACTTTGATAACATAAATGCACATAACTCACAGAGTGTTTCATATTTGTTCTAGTATGGTCCAGTGTTTAGCTTCACAATGGCTGGTAAAACATTCACATACCTGGTAGGACCCGAATCCAGTGCAATATTCTTTAATAGTAAGAATGATGATCTGAATGCTGAGGAGGTATATTCAAGATTAGTTACGCCAGTATTTGGCAAAGGTGTTGCATATGATGTCTCAAATTCAGTAAGTCAAAATATTTGTTTACACTAGTAATATTTTCACAGTCTATATCTCAACTTTGATGCAAATATTACTTGCAGTTTTACAGTTTATTCTTAGTATATTCCTTAGACATAATAAAAAGAACAAGTTTCTTGTACATGTACCCTTAAAGAGAAGGAGCACACAGTCAGCAATTCTTTTAATATGTTATGAAAGTAGAGTTTCTTTTACAGAGAATGACACAAATACAGGAATGCATACAGTGTCAGACATTGAAAATACTTTTTTTTTATGAAAGGTTTTCTTGGAACAAAAGAAGATGTTTAAGACTGGACTGAACATTGCAAGATTTAGGAATCATGTCTCCTTAATTGAAGAGGAAACAATAGAATACTTTGAACGATGGGGAGATAGTGGAGAGAAAAGTAAGTTATCGAGATATCTTACTAAAATTTTACTGGTGAAAATGATGGTGTGATTTAATGAGAATATCAATCATGAATCTTTATCATGTTGTTACATTTTGTAGTGTATTTACATTGAAAAACACACCAGATTTATTTGTAAGTCTTTGTGAGTTATAAAATATGTTGTGATGACTAGAAAGTAAACTAATAAGATGTGTTTTGTATAGTAATATATGGAGATTGTATTTCTAAAATGTGTTTTATATAGTAATATACAGAGATTGTATTTCTAGACTTATCCCACTAATAATTAGTAGATGATATTGAAAATTTGTATGTGTTCTTTGATTTGCATAGAAAAGCACAATGGTTTTATTTGTACAATACATAGAATTTGACAATATGTGTTTTGAAAGGTTAATTATTGCAGCAACACTTGATTGAAAGTCGAGAAACAAAGTTTGACTTTTCTCTACAACTATAAATGTAGGTAAAGACATTTGAAGAAATGAGTGATTTTTGTTTTATCTTCTTTTTTATCCCTGTTCAACAGACCTGTTTGTTGCCTTGTCAGAACTGATTATATTGACTGCCAGTAGGTGTTTACACGGTAAGAACATTATATGTATAATAGTGGGATGAGTATTTTTTTGGAACAAGTCACAGGAAGGGCAAAGAAAAGGTAGAGAGTAGTTCATACACATGAAAACTGGTGAAAGCCACACAAGTAGAAAAGTGAAGAAAGGTCTTATAGTACAATGTAGGGAGGTGGTTTTACTATGGTTTGTCTACAACAACATCACTCATAGTAAAATGTAACCCATAGACTTGGCTAGATTGTCAAGCCAGATAGTCTAGTCTCTGGGCTATGTATAAGGAGACAGATTTAAAAGAAAAAAAATTGCAGCTTTGATGAGACGAAGATTTTAAAGCCCTCAGTTAAATAATGTGCCCTTTCCTTGTGTACAACGCTATCATTTATCTATTTTTGTTCAAAATATCAATATCTAATAAGCTGTTATAAATCTTTGCCAGGGCTTTTGTATGCTGGAGTGAAAGCAAAAAATAAGCTACAGAACTGAGGTCAATAACCCTGTAATCAAATTGTAATTGTACACATTGTGACAACAGAGTCCTTAAATGATTCATTGTACTTTTTCTTCTTGTCAGTAAAAGAGAACAGTTTTTTCTGTATCAGTGAATTAGTATTTCTGAGTATGTGCTTTTCATTAATACATAATGTGTTTGTGTATGTAAAAGAAAAAAATGCATTGTATATCTTTACTGTATCATATGGAAAGCACTGTATAAATAACCAAACTGAATTGTGGCCCTGTCCTTGTTTTATGACAAGATAAAATAGATAAAATGTAAGCTGATTTGCAGTGGGTGTCTCTCTTGAATTTTTCAGGGAAGCGCCCTCATGTGGTAATTTTAGAAACACAAAATCCTGTAAAAGAATAGCTAGGAATTCAATACCAAGTTCTTGTATTTCATTTCATTTTGGTTATATTATCAGTAGAGCCATAATAAGGATTGTACATAGGACAATTTTTTTGCTCTAGAACCTATCTCATAGCTCTGCCAGACAGCTGTGTTTCAATCCTTTATTTCTGAATTGAACTTTAAAGGCCAGGGTTTCAGTCCCAGGTTCTCACATTTCTGCTATCTTATCAGTGGAGCCATAAAGATTATGTAGGACCATTCTTTTGTTGTAGACAGAATTGGACTTTAAAAGGCCAGAGTTTTAATTCCAGGTTCTCACATTTGTGTTATCTTATCAGTCGAGCCACTAGGATTATGTCGGACCATTCTTTTGTTGTAGACCAACTTTTTCTATAGCTCTGCCAGACAGCTGTGTTTCTCACCCAAATCTGATAAATATATACAATCCAATGTATTTTCTGTGGTTTTATGTCATCATACAATCACAGTATTCACAACCATTTTATGAAAAGCCACGATTCCATGCGTCAAATTATAATCATAAGTTGATAAGTGAAAGGTAAAAAGAGAAAGTACCTTATTCAGTGAAGTTCATATGCATTGTGTCTTTGCAGATATCATATTTTATCAGATGGAATGTTTAAATTGCATAGATAACAGAGCTTTCTTTCAAATGTGTTCCTGCACCCAGACATTAAAGTGAAAAATAAAAACCTTGACTTCAGAGTTAATGTAGGGTACAATTATGAGAGACAATATTGAGGATTAAGATACAAGTATTGCAAAGAAATTTGTTTTCAGTGTCACTTTTCAGTTTTTGACAATAATTGTTCTGATATTGAGGGTAATCTTTAATAAATGATGATGTATACATGCAATTATGATGTAACTTAAGAGTGGGTTGTATCTAACCACAGTGGTATCAGTGTAGGGCATCTATTAAGCTTCAAATTGTGTCAATATAGTGTCGAACCTGTCCTAATTTTAGATCTCAAATTAAACATTTTTCACCTTAGTCCTTACACTTTGTACTTTGCACTGTACTCCCACTAACCAGAGACAGTACATGTCATCATTTTATTGATAAACACAACATGCAATGATCATGCCATCATCATGTGGGTGAACTTCAGTCACTAGGTCAATTTTGGTTTGCTCTAGATATACAATCATTGTTTTCTGTGAGTACTTAGATGACACTGTGTATCTGTCTACAGTGTACTTTGACAATCATACCATTTCTGTATTGCATGCGTAACACGTACATACAGGTTAATGACATGACACAATATGTGGATCAAAGGGGAAAAATGCAACCTGCACAATATTTTAGCAATTATGATTTTAAAAAAAATGGGTCAAATTTGTAGTTTTCTTGAATATAACATTAACCTTACAAAATAAATTTTTGAAAAGAGCTTTCAATCACTTCAGCATTTTTATTTTTGTAATAAAATTTAACAATATCTCATTTAATTATCTTCCCTCTATAAAGAGATTTGAAGGGTCAATTTATATGGCTACAAATAATTGACTATAGCAAGCATAAAATGTTTTGTGTTTTTGTTATTTGTACATGATATGGTAATGGTAATTCATGTTCAACTTTAATACATTATGTATATTGTTGAAAGCAATAAAATAAATTTCCACTTGCCAATGAAAGAGTGAGTGAACTGTCATGTGTAGTTCTAAGAGTCAGTGGTATGGGTAAGAGTTCATTCACCTACACAGGCATTGGTCTTTGAAATAGTCTCCCACTCGCAGTGAAACAATCTCATACAAAAAATAGTTTTAAAAGCCATGTCAAATCTTTTCTATGGAACAAACCGAAGGATAAATAAAGAACATAATATTTTGTAACATTTTAGTCCTTTAATTGTGGGTGTAGTCAGTGTGTATTTTATAACTCTTTTGGCGCTTTGTCATGTTTTCTGTATACATTTAAAAAAATTTTGTATCATTGTTGCCACGGCATTTTGAATACCCCTATGAGGACCACATTGGAAATAAGTGTTTTAAAAATACTTTTATGTGTTACCCTCGGTGATTTTTATACTCTGTATTTTAATATGTACTTGTATAAATTTTTACCCTGATAAAACTCAAACTGAAAGTGAATGAACAAAAGTAAGTTGCCTCCTTTAAATTTTCTTTTTTTCCCTTCAAATTTACCAATAGCTGTTATATGCAACACATTTAAATCTAGCTGTTTATTTTACCAGGTAAAGAAGTTAGAGCAGTGTTGGATGAGAGAGTGGCACAACTATATGCTGATCTAGATGGGGGATTCTCTTACTTAGCATGGCTATTTCCAGGATGGATTCCCTTTCCTAGCTTCATCAAAAGAGACAAAGCACACAGAGAAATGAAAAGATTATTCTATGAAGTAAGTGTTCATATCTTTATCATCACTTAGACTAAAGTTGTACTTATCTGTAGTAAGTTAATAAGTTGTACTTATCTGCAACACATTAATTTATTAATGCATTGTTTTCCCTTCTCTACGTGAGATTTTATGACTCTAACATAATTTGCCAAGATTTTTTGTGCTACTAGAAAAATTTGCGAATTTAGAGTCTTCAGCTACTAATTTTTACTAATTGTCAGACTGGTACATTGTGTTCATATACAAAAAGGCAGTTTAGCCACTACTTATTTTAGCATCTTTGTTTTGCAATGAAATAAGCAAAAATAAATCTTTTAGCGAAAATTTCCAGGTTTACAATATTCAAATCTTTGATTTCTATCATAGTTTGCAAATAAGTTGTATCTGGCCACTTTAATTTGGCCACTTTCCTTCATTGTAATTGAAATTAGATTTCAGGTACATAGAGGCATTATTTCAGTTTATACACACATGAAAGAAAACTAAATTTTTGGCAACTACAAAAAATGAGAAATGAGAATCAGAATGAGAAAGTTTCTTTGAAAGTAGAGATTTGTTGATTGATGTATTAGATTGATGTTTATAGGTTCTATACGTTGTTTTACAATGCTGCCCTATACCAATATTTTGTCCTTGTTACAGGCTATTGCTAAACGTAGAGAATCTGGTGAACCTGAAGATGATATGTTACAAACTTTACTAGAATCGACGTATAAGTAAGTACATGTAATATAATTATTTCAAAACAATTTCAAGTATGGCAATGTGTGAATCTAAAACTGAAATTTAAAACATTACATGAAAGTATGTGATCTGCATTCTGAAATGATAGATGACAAGTATGATGAAAATTGTCATTTTTAAGTTTCAACACATCAATTCTGTTCTTTCTCTAGTTGCCCTGTATTTTATGAAGTGTTTAATTCAAATATATTTTTTTGATAGTCACTCAAGCCTCAGCAAGACAATGATGTACATTTGCTATATGTTTCTGAATATCTCTTAACATAGAGCATTTTATTTGCCATCCTAGGACTGGTCGTAAACTGTCTGATGATGAGATATCTGGAATGTTGATTGGTTTATTGATGGCAGGACAACACACATCATCTACAACTAGTGCATGGTTGGGTTTCTTTCTAGCCAAGTACAAAGATATTCAGGTGTGTAGGTGTGTAGAAAGTACTGACTGAATGCATGGTTGAGTTTCTTTCTAGTCAAGTACAAAGATATTCAGGTATGTAGGTGTGTAGAAAGTACTGACTGAATGTATGGTTGAGTTTCTTTCTAGCCAAGTACAAAGATATTCAGGTATGTAGGTGTGTGGAAAGTACAGGCTGAATGCATGGTTGAGTTTCTTTCTAGTCAAGTACAAAGATATTCACAGGTATGCAGATATGTAGAGAGAGTACTGACTGAATGTTTCACTTGTGTGAGGATGCTTACAGTTTTATTGACATTTATGGCAGATTGACATCATATCACCAGTACTTAGGTGGTGCAAGTATTACCTCAAATAGTGTTAGCTTTACAGTTTTATTCAAAAATGATATAATTTTATATTTATCTTACAAACTCTATACTGCTGCTGAAAATGAAACAGATATAAGATGTTTCTGCATTTCTTTCATAATTTTAAATGAAAAAAAATCAGCTGTTTATCAATCAGCTGTTATTTTATTTTATTTCAAAAGTCTTTATTAGAAATGTTAGTAATAAAAAAAATATTCTGTTATGTCGAAATTCATTTACACAGGAATATCATTTTGACTTCCACTTTATATTCTTTTTAATGATGATTAAGTTGAGAAGTTAGATATATCAGGAGACAGGCATAGATTAATGTACCTTGTACCTTGTTGTCTTCACTTCCAAAATTGGTCCACCAAGGACTATAAGTTATGACTGGAAGGTTCTGACGAGAGTGGTGGTGGGCGTTTAGATGTAAATGTAATATTTTAATGCCATCCATAATGTTCTTCATGATTAGGATCGTTGTTATGCTGAACAAAAAGAAATATGTGGAGAAGACCTTCCTCCTTTGGATTATGATGAGGTAGGTTTCTACATGTACATATTAGAATTATGAAATACAGACTACACCTTTCTGTAAAAACCAGACATTTGACTGAATTATATGAAAACTAAACATGGTTCAAAACTCAGCTGTTTGAAAAGACTTCCAGAAGTAAAGTAATGCGTACATGCGCTCAGCTGGCAGAGTCTTCAAATGTCTATTTAAAATTGATTTTAATTTTCACTTTATGGAGGTTTGAAAATTAAATCATCACAAATTTACATCTGAATGATTAATGGGAGTTATGTAAATAGTTTTACTGCCATAAATTGCTAGTGACATGGCACAATCTGAGTCTAAAGAGGTGATACATTAATACATAAAACCTCAATTATCTATCGCCAGGAGAATAGTTACATATGATGTTAATAAATGCCTTTGATGGCATCATTTTCTGCCATTGTTTGTACAGTTGATAGCATACTAGTAGTTTAATGATTACATATTTTTGCATTATAAGGAGGACATTACAGGCTCCTTTCCTTTTTTTCAGCAAAAATTACCCCTAAAAAATGTATAAATAAACACAGACAGCTAATGCTACTTGAAATGTTATGCACTGCCCTAGATAAATATTCTACAAGCCACATTCATTCAGCCAAGGGATAATAAAAGACTAAACTGATAAAGTGACCACAATGTAAATAACTTGAGTTCAACTTGAGATAAACTGTGATGAATGGCCACATAAAAGTACTTAGCCATGGTGTGCTTGAGATGTGCTCAGTGTTTTAGTATGAGTTGCACCCACTGACTGGTGTGTGTTTACTCATTCACTAATAATCAAACTTTTTGGCATGGTTTTACCTGGAGAGGGGGGGGGGGGGGAGGAGGTACCAGTGGCCAGCTCTGGTAGGGGTGTGTGGCCAGTGCTGGAAACCCCAGGCCCCATTTTAGGCCCACTTTGACCAAAATCAATACCCCATGTTAGACCATTTGTTGAGAGTAGTTATACCCATATAAATTGATCATCCGATAGCAACACAATAATAGCTCTGCATTCACTGTAAATGATTGAACCTGCTCTAGTTAAAGTTGGAGTGATTTAGTATTGTAACAATGCTTTAATGATGTAAAAATGAAATAAAATTATGTGTAACTAAGAAAAATAGGAACTTATGTGAATTGTAGAAATGCATTTGTTACTAGATTTTTCTGTTGGTGTGTCAAATATATAGAGAACACAGTAAAAAAGGTCTTGTTTGAGATTTGATTATGACTTTTTTATTGTCTGTAATCTTAGGGATCCTAGTCTATATTACCACATACTTTGTTCTCTCCACAGTTGAAAAAGATGGATCTCTTAGATCGCTGTCTTAAGGAGACTTTAAGAATAAGACCACCAATCATGACTATGATGAGAATGTGTAAGACACCCCAAGTAAGTTGTTAATATCACCAACTCAGCTGGCTAATACCAGCAATAAATGTTTGAAAGGCCATGGAGATCATTAATCTCCTATCAAAATAAAGTATTCTCAATTTACAAAGTTGTAATTAGGATAACACATAATTATTGTTTTAAAATTCTCATTTTAAAGTAGTGTTTTAAATTACAGTAAATTATCTAGATCAGTGTAATTTGATAGCACAGAAATCAAGTCACAAGTATTCAGTTTATTCATATTTGTGTGTCCTTTTATTTTTATGAATCTTATTAAACAGGGTGATAAAAACAGTAAAATGACACGGTACGATAATACTTTCTTCTTGGAAAGCCAAATCATACAGAAAAAAGCTTATTTGGTTGAAACAAAATATATGATTTATTACATTACTTCGTCAATAATACAAAAAGTGAATTGTTTTTCCCTTCTCCTTTGGTCAGGTTTTTTTCTGTACACGTAGTTCCTTTATGTGTGTTTTATATGTTTTGCCTTTTGTAATTAAAATTTTAAAAAAAGAAAAAAAAAAGTATGAGCTATTTCTTCTAAAGTGTCAGTGTACATATGTTTAAAGTGTAAATTATTCAACCATTCATGTCTTCATTCCTTAACTTACTATCATACATTTAAGTAACTTACTAATGGACCTTCATTCTTGTACTTGCAGACTTTCAACGGATGTACAATTCCACCTGGTCATCAGATATGTGTGTCACCCCCTGTCAATCAGAGAATTGAGGAAAAGTGGGGTCCAGAGTGTAGACACTTTAAACCTGACAGGTACTGTCATTACCCAGTAGTACTGTCAACATGACTTTCAATGACATCCATCATACATGTAGTCCACTGTGCATGTAGTTATGATAAATTTTCAAAACCTAGAAAGCATCTATCTACTTCCTATGAGTAGATGACAGAGGATTAGTAGTTCCACACGTCAGTTCATCACTATTTTTTGTAGGAAAGGCCAGGAACATTAATGTAATGTAAATTGGATGTTTTAATTTTAGACAGTCTATCAAAACTTGACATTTTTGTGTAATTGCAAGAAGGATGTCATTCCGTCAATGAGATTAGATAGACTGATGAGTCAGGAGAAAGATGCTCAATATCAGTTTCACTGTGACAAATATTTGCCATAGAACTGGGGTTACTTTTAGAAGCTGATTTGCCAACAGGGAATTTTGAAAAAGAAATGTGATTATTATAAAGCTTTCATAACAAAGAGATGAATTCAATTTAAATCATATGCATGTCACGATGTGTAGTTAGTTTCATAGCAATAGAATATTTTTCGTGCATTAAGTTTCTAGAAATACTTCTTTATAAAATAACTAATACAGGTTATTAGACAGAGTCAATTCACATAATGTAAACAAAATTATTGGCTTTGAAAATGTTAAACTGATAATCTTGTTTCTTAATCTTGGACTTTCAGGTTCTTAGATGAGTCTACATCAAACAGTGAGAAATTTACCTATATACCATTTGGAGCAGGTAGGTTTATGATGTTTTCATTGCCAAACAGGTCTGAATACACGAAATGTATCAACACAGAATCTTAGATAAACCTTGAAACAAATAATCAATATCGTAGGTTTTCACCTTTAGCATAGCATATTGAATTTTTGCCAAAAGATATGATGTCCAAAGTTGGATACAAGCTAATAAAATCATAGTTGCACATTATCATAAAAATTGCTGCTTCCTTATCTTGCCAATACATGGGTGTATGATAAAATCTATAGGTTCTGATCTTCATCATTGCATAACTCTCACACCCTTCTAAGGTTTTGCAAACAACCTAATGTATAGGATGTAAGATATTTGTATGTTACAATACACTTAATGAATACTGTGACATTTTGTATGTTTATTTCAGGTTGTCATCATTGTAAAATCATAAATAAATACACTTGATTACAACCAGTAATGCATACATTTCATTTGTTTATTTCAGGTCGTCATCGTTGTATAGGTGAAAACTTTGCCTATGTACAGATAAAAACAATCTGGTCAGTGTTACTACGGAAATATGAGTTTGATTTGGTTGATGGTCATTTCCCACCTGTAGACTTCACCACTATGATTCACACACCAACCAATCCTATCATTCGATACAGAAGACGAGACAATTAGACAATAATGTCACTTGAAAAATGTTTGTATGTCATTTATCTTCTAGTCAGGTTCTTGTACTTATGTTTTTCAAAGGATATTATGTATTCTTGTCATGTCAAATATAATTATCGCTGCTCCACATAATCTCAAATTATCAGTAATATGTTCAATTTCACATTGTAGATGTTGTACTGGATTCACACACTCCTGGAAAACCCCCTCAAAGTCCTGAGGTGTCAAACCACTCGTGGAAAATCATTGAAAGTCATTAAGATGAATACTAAATCCTAGAAAATGACATTTATGTTATAAAATTGTGTAATAGCATATTGGTCAGCAGTGACATCTTACAAAACTTAATTCTAGGTATTCTGGGAAAATGACAACAAATGGTAATTTATAAATGATTATGAACATTCAAATCCTGTTGTATGTGCATCCCTTTATAAGTGTTTTCATTTCTCGAAAAATTCCAGCTGATGGACTAACCTGTGTTCATTCCACAATATATAATATAAGTTCAACACAATAATATACTGCGACACATAAGAATATGAGAATGACTTTTATTCTGAAATATGGAAACAGACTTTATTCATTTCATTTCCACACAGCAAGGTAATTAAATTTTTCATAGACCCTGGAGTGTATGATGTCTAATGTAATTATTTTTAATATAACATCATATAAATTCAGTTGTTTTTAACATTCCAAGGAAAATATGTATTATAAGTAATGGATTATTTATATAACTTAGTTTTTCTTCCTACACAGACAGCTCTGAAGGTCATAAGTTATATTATACATTGCAGATTCATCTTTATATTAAACTAGTACCATAATAGTATTCATAAATTATTTCCAAAGTGTGAGTGATTAATATAGGTACAATATTTGTAATATTTGCATGAAATAAGATTAAGATTCTGTATGATTGTACAAACTGTTTATGATGACCTTTATGATGGACACTTATAACTTGATGAGGTCTATTTCTAAACATCTGTTGTCTTAATCTAAAAATAGTAACATAGTCACCGCAATGCTACTCTATATGAAGCACTTAGTAATAGAAGCTTGCTACTGATAAATGATAACCTGGAACCTTCACTGCTAAGACTTGTGATAGTAATGGAGTTCAGACTGTAGAGTGTGTTGTCTATGTTATCTATTAAGGACCAATAAGGCCAAATAAAACAAATAGTGTGTTTCTGATAACCCGACCAACCCTAGTTTAAACCCCAACCGTATACATTTTTTGCACAAAAAGTTAAAATGGTGACAATTTCCTTCTGTTTCTGTGTACACCTTCATGTCTTTGCCCAATCTGTGGTTACTTTTTTTTTAATGTATACCAGTTAGAAATCAGGTCATTTTTAGACTATAACACAGTCTGCATAACCTGCTCATCTACTAAACCTCACACAACTAGAAGTGTGGTCTGAGCATTATAACTTATGATTATCTTCCTTTACTTCTTTTACACATCATCAAACTCTCATGGAAGCATTGTGTCCAACAAGTATCTTATTTTGGGATTTAAGTAATTAAAAAAAAATTTAAGTAAAGTCATATCAAATTTTGACCTACTTACCCTATTTACTGAAGTCATGTTTTCATAAACAAACTTTTATTATTATTTTTTTTTGCCTAAGTACTGTAGGTGTTTATTGGAAATTACACTTTATCTAAGTACTTCATAAAATAAGCTTTATGTTGTTCTAACATCATTTCAATGTGAGTTACAAGTACTTTATTTTACTTCAAATAAATACATCAGGTATTGTTACTTGTTGGAGAATGTGCAGTTTTAGCGATAAATCATATCATTTTATCATGGATAAAAAGTGTACAAACAGGAAGGGATAATCTGTGTCAAATGACTGGGGTTATTTAGTCTATAGATTGGTCACAGCACACATATTCATACTAGATAAACTTCAGAATAGTGAAATCATTTTCTTTGATATCCTTTGCTGTAAAACAATGTGCCCTCTAAGTCAATTTGACACACCACTACCAAGTAACATTGTGGTAAACTGAAAGATCTGTTGTTGTTTCCACTTCTGCATAGTTATATGCTCTAACTTATGGAATATGTGCCAAGTTATGTACTAAATTATGCTAATGTACTCTGTGTGTGTGTGTGTGTGTGATGGGGGGTAGAGGGTAGTGAGTGGTCGCATAATTACATAATTGGAACAACAATGGATCTTGCATTCTAACTGTCTGGTGACTCAGAGGAAGACCTACTTTTTATCATTTTGACCCACAATAACAGATTTTGTCTTTTATTTGTGGGCACATTGCATCATCGTAAGCCATACCCTCTTTTACAGCAGGGTCAAAGACACACCATCAAGACTTTTTATTTCGCAGTGTCATGGAAGAAGTAACAGGTCTGGTTTGCGCGAATGGTGCATTGCTGCAGACATTGGGAATAATTTAGCTCAACATGCCATTTAGCACAATTTGAATGTCTCAAAACTTTACTATGTGTGATTTCAAGTGGTGTGAAAACTTCACATACATGTTGATTAAAATGATCTAAATATATGATTGAAGGTTTCCGGAGTTATGTGGCAGAGAAGCTAATTTACAATTGGTATTTTGTGATATTATTTTGTCCAGTAATTACTATTGTTTTTTTGATATGTACAACTCTTTTTAACAGTTTTTAGTTTTCAACACAATTTTTGTCTTTTATAGTAAATGTAGTTCTGTGATATTCTTAGTTTTTTTTGTATTTTAAGATGATGCTTTTGTTAATTGTTTTAAATTTTGAATTGTGAAGCACCTCTGAACAATTGCTTTAATTTTTGGATTTTGGCGCTATACAAGTTCTTACTTTATTATACTTTATTATATACAATTCTACATTGTTAAATCCAAACAACTTCTATAAGTCATAACAAGAAATAAGGCCTGGGGTTACAATATAACCTAGAGATTTTGGCAATCTGGCATACTGACATGACAGTATATGTATTTTGAAGCCAGAAAGCCAAGTCACTTGGTCATCTAATACAAGACACAAAACATTTCAACTTTGTACAGTCTTAGATCAACGTTGTCAGTTTTAAATGAAATAAGATAATGAACCGTGACACTTTTTATTTTCTTTCTTCTTGCTATTTATATCAAACTTGTCAAATTTGTATGGAAATCAAATGCTGGATTCTATTCTTAAAAACGTTTTTTGAAATTGTACACTTATTCAGTATTTTTGACATATTGCTTGCATAGAATAACTGAAAAATAAAATAATTCTTTAAAGTTGCAGCTAATATGTAAACTATTTTCAATATAACCGAATTATGTGATGAAAAAACAACTAAAATATTTTGATTGAACAGATATTTATTTCTTTATAATAATGATATCGGACCACAAGACTTACCATTTTGCTGTGCTGTGGTCAGTTTTAAATTGCTTTGATTTCTGTTTCTAAGCAATATATAAGGATGGAAACGCTGCTTTTTGTGTTTTATGAGTCTACAGCCTTGTATGCTGTGTGATCTTGTACTACTTGATATATTAATTATAGGGTTTAGTCTGTCAAGATATGGAATGACATGATGTAGCTTACAGTCTATGTAGGGTATAGACACTTTGACAAGGCTTTTACATACACAAACAGACATTTGAACTTGGAATGAAATTAAATAGTCTGGATGCCAACATGGTATTGAATCATCTATAACTCTAGACTATATGTTGTGTCGTTCCACTCTCACCGGTCTCCTCTCTCGTTGGAGGGGGTTGACCGATGTGTGAGGGTGCCCAATCACAGTGTGTACTTTACAGACTACATGTACTCTAGAGAGATCTTAAGATTCAATGAAGGATAGCACCAGACTAGAAATCAAATTGAATGAGTGATTCAATCTAAACATTCTCTATTCATTACCTATTCCACCTTGTCAACTTCACAGAGGTTCTTTTTGTATGAAAAAACTATTGAATGGTTTGTTGAATGAAGATTAAAAGTCAATAGATCAATCTTGCCTACCTTACTGTGTATCCATTGTATGATTAATTGTGTGGTAGCATAAAACTACTGAAATGTATGAAGGCGTGACAGGATATGCCGTGTCTGAGAGAGAACACTACTTTCTGTAGGTCCCACTGTCACCTTATTATGATTGGTTTTGATATTATTGACAGATCTCAAACATTTACTGGTACAAATATTACTGCTTTTAGAGGGACGATAAAGACAAATAAGGGTTTTTATTTAATTGACACTTCCCTAAGGCTGCTGATAGGCCTTGATATATATATACATGTATATACTTTTATTTACAGCCATCAATTATGTTCACAGTAAGAAATCACAGAATCCAGCCATAATAAAACGTCCAAAGAAGGAACAATACATCCTCTAATATTTTCTATCAAATATTTACCTAATAATTGACTTAAAGTCTGGATTTTTGGTGTGTCAATGTTTCTGATTGTAATATCTGATAGCATACCAGCACATAATGGTGTAGGTATTTATAACAGAAAAAGTTGTCATTTTAGAGATAACATAATGTAAAGTTTGATTAATGGTATGAGTGGGTGCTATAACAAATTGAATTATGACCTATAAACAATGTTTAACTCAATGTGGACATGACCTGATTTATGACTACATGTATTAAGGTTACATTTGTCATACATAAAATGTTATAAATTATCAAACAAAATGATCCCTCATTAAATAATATATTGCGATGATGATAAATTGAATGGTAATCCGCATGCATTTCCCCATACAAAAGTAACTGAAGTTTTACAAACACTGATAAATATTTCTTTCAGGTGAATGGTAAAACGCATGCGTACCCCATGCAAATGAAACTCCTGTGTACAACAGAAATACCGTAGCATGTGGACATAAGGTACACAGCAAGCAAATGTAACATTTGTCCAATATCAAAATAAGTTGATGCATGCAAATATGATTTACGAACATAAAATATTGAAAATTACAAATACAAATGGAACGAATGTAAATGTAAGTCAAACATAAACAATATATGATTGTAGGAATAGTGACACGAAATTTGCTAATAATACAAACATTGATTTTTAGCATGCAAATAACGATTATAGGATAGAAATGTGTATTATAATTAACCAATGAAAATATGAATTTTACAAATACAAATGTGATTGAAAATGTGTTATTGAATATTATAACACATGGCCTGCCCGGATATTCATAACATCACCACGTAATCAAACAATGTAGTACTATGTCCATGCAATATACTGCGACAATAACTATAAACTATGTGTCCTTCATAGATTAATCAAACAATGCAATACTATGTCCATGCAATGTATTGCGACAATAACTATAGTATAAACGAAGTGTCCTTCATAGATTCATCACGTAGTCAAACAATGTAGTACTACTCTTGGCAATTTCAATATTTTCTTCGTTTTCATTTTGATTTGTATCCGGATTTGTATTCAAATTGGCCGCGATTTGAAAGTCCTTTATTCAGTAGCTTATACACTAATGTAGTTCGCCTAAGCTTAGATTCAGGCTATTTATATCCCTAAAAAAGAAGTCCGTGACTCAGAGGAAATTTACGCCAGCCTTTGAGAATTATGCCGTCCGCAAAAGCTGCGCCCTGATTATGTTGTCCACAACGATCGGCTGATTTTAAAATACAATGTACTTACATTTAGGTCATGTATCCTTCGACACAAAGAATGAATAGGCCAAACTACGTATTGAAAATGCCGCTTTGATCAACGGAGAGAGAACTTTTAATCCCGACCGACAAAATGTTTATCGTGGTATACAATTTGATGCAAACAAAACTTAGCACTAAGCAACAAGAGACCAGAATATTGCACTATTGTCGGACAGTTTAGTTCCAAATTCAATAATATTCATGCGCATTATTTTTTATTGTAACAGTTCTTATTAAAAAAAATTATAACAGAGGCGCAATCGCCTCACTCAATTTCTCAGCACTGTGTGGGAATTATTTCAGTGTTTTCGGAACAAATGTGCATAACATATTGATATGTGTATTATTCAAAGGGGAAAACAAACTATAATCATATTGTATTGGAATACTCGACTATTAATAGTGACCACAATAGATGTCTGAGCACCTTGTCTTGTACATGATAGACGACATATTTTAAATTCCTTTGCCATCTTTGAATAAACTTTAAATAACTATTTTTCTGATACTATTGCAAGTTTGACCTCGGACTACCAAACATTGTGGTCTGAGGTTTGACGCTTAAGAATATTAGATTTATTTTGCTTTTACAAATTTACGAAAAATGAATGTCAACGTTCATCCATACCTTTATTTCTGTTAATAATTCCATCCACAAAACTATAGCATTTAATTAAGGTCAACGTTAACATTTTCATACAATATCGCCGTACTGTTCCCATATCATAGTAAATATCCAAAGGAAGGTAGGCGAGGTATAAATCAATGATGATGTTGAATCAGAGTGCCAGGGAATGGTGTGGGCTTAGTCACGATATATCTCACGATATTATGTATCTAGAGAGTCGATTCTGATTGTCGTCCATCTATTAGTCCAAGCACATGGTACTCAGCAGGCTTGGTTAGTTCTGTTTACGAAAACAAACAAACAAACAAACAAACAAACAAACAAACAACAACAACAACAACATATAAATATTGACAAAGCATAAATCAATATTAACAATGTGTCTATGCGACAAGAATGTGAAATGGTCAGTACTGTCATATCCCTACAAGTGTAAGAAAACATCTCGTCGCATAGAAATACTGATTTGTAATTACTATGTCATTCATGTTTTCCAGTATTTACATGTTGTTGTTGTTTATTTTTGTTTATTTGTTTTCATACACATACTTAACTAAACCTGAGCTCCCTATGGTCCAACCATAGGATGATACTCAGTACAGTCGAGTTCGTGAATAATCCGAATACAAGGACTGCTTTATTTACTACAAGTAAGGAACAACGAGGTGTACTATCATGACTATTGTCACATATACAGTATATTATATATACCAACCACAATTCAAACACAGAAACAATGTGTCTTTCCGTTTTTGTGCGTTTTAATTCTCATTACCCATGAATACACAATGCCCATGCATTCTGATGTCATTTGCTCCTGCTTAATTAACTTACATGGAAATTCGCTGGAGTGTTCATTGTACAAGTACATATTTCCAAGGCGTTTCCAGTAAAGTTAAGCTTTGTAAATGCATGAAGTTACGAATTGATGAAATGTTTCACAATGTTCAATAGGAAAGCTACGCTGTCGGACCCAACACTTCGAAGATAACTCACACGCTCAGTCAAAGCATAGATACCCCTCCACTGTCTGTTGTCAGTGCCACTACGCGACTTCGCTTGTTTTGTACACAGCTGAAGGTTTCCATTTTCCAAGCCCTTCATTGCGGGTTGTTTTTTATATACATTTTACAAATGTAATAATAATCAACATAATAATTACATTAAACTTAGAACCAGCAACTTTAAAGTGGTAAATTCGGATATCAACAAGCCTTCAGTCGAAGACATAGATCCCAACTGATGTGTAATATGGCACAGTTATTATGCAAATTTGAATGGTTTCTCTAGATACAAAGCTGCATAATTTATTGAGCAATTTGCTATTTGACCTTTCTTATGGAGATGAAAGTCAAAGGTCAAGAAACATTTGGTCATTTCACATCGAAAATGTTTGTCAAGGTCAAAGGTCAATGTCTCAAGCTCATAATTGATAATATGAGAACAGGCAAAACATGCTTTTTATCACAGATATGGCTGTCATTTGCTATACAGGACAAGGTCGCAAAATTAAGTGACGTGCATGTGCGTAACATAGTCTACTCAAGCCATGGTTATAATATCATCATCACTTGAAATGATGGTTTGATTAAAAAACACTATGACAATAACCCAAATTTGGCTATTTGACCTTGAAGTAGATGTTCAAGGTCAAAGATCAAGGTCTTAAAAGAAAGCTCAAATTTGATAACATGGTTGTAGGCACTTGAATGGCGTCACTACCTATTATACATGCAAAGTTATGATACATATTGTGAAATTTAACAACAGGATGGCCATAGTTGATTTAGTCACAAAACAAAGTGACATACATTTGCGCCAGGTTTCGTTGAATTGGCTGGTGCATGCCTGAGTGAAAGCACACACGCACTGACGGACACACAGACAGAACCCAATGTATAAGTCGGGGGGGGGGGTGTCCGTTGGGGACTAAAAAAAACACCTCCGCCCATTGAACTCCCGACGACGAAAGAATCTGTACAAATATTACTTTCAATCATGATCCCATAAAAAAGATCTGAACGTCTTACACGGTTTCATCTTTTTCAGAAAAAAGCACCTTAGTAACAACTTTAAAAAAACAAACCCACAAAGTCATTATATCATTGAAATGTCAGAAAAAACGTGGATTGTCAACACTAGTACATCCTAGTAGCAGTGGCAAAGTTTAATAAGCTGTATGCTTCTAGGATATTGGAACGAGAGTGGACATTCTTACAAATTATGTTACATTAATTCATCATGACAAGTACAAAATAGTAGAGTTGAATTTCCTTCGCGAATTTTCACAGAAGACAAATAGCCTGGCGATGGCATATTATTCGGTGATAACTCGATAGAAATCGTTTGAAATGTGACAAATATAGCAAATTTATGCACATACACATGGGATGTTCATTGTTGAAATCTCAGACCATTGGTTTGAGTTGAAACTGATTATTTCAAAATGGCTGATTCTGTTTCATAGTTGACGATGTAAGTTTAGGCAGCTGCATTTTTGGTCAGCACAAGTCTGTTATTTTGGTCAACACAAGTCTGTTATTTTTGGTCAACACAAGTCTGTTATTTTTGGTCAGCATTAAACAAATTACGGTAACCCCAGTGCACTTTTTAAAAATACAGTGGCGATTTTACAATATTGTGCTACTAATACTTCTGTAACCTGGAAGATTCAGTCGTTGTTTCCGCTTATGAAATATGCTCATGTAATGTATGCTTATAATTTGCTGTGGTAGCGAGTAGTTACATAATTGGAACAACGACTGGACCTTTCGTACTAGCACTTCTGGTAATCTTCCAGTAGATGAGGATAACATTCAAAGTTGAACCTTATTACCCTCAGGGAAAAAAAGAAAGGAAAGAAATACAATCATCCTAAGAAATAGCACTTTTGTATATATACAAAACAAAAACGAAACTGGCACATAAGATCAACATCAGGTAAAACACACCAGTTGCTGCATTGCTAGCATTACACACACACCTGGCAGCGTCAGTCAAGGGACTGTTCTACTCGCCAAATACTGCACAAGTTTTGTTTCAACAAAATTGATATGCAAAGAAGGGAACATGTAGTATTAGAGTAGTGTGTTGTCTACACACACGTACCAAGTCTCTTCGTCTAAAACTTTTCTATTACATCATATATCTGCAGAATTATTCCACTCGCGAAATCCGCGAACATTTCCGAGTCACATTGTCTATAATAACCCAACGTCAACATCCCCCGTTGAAGTAATAGTATGTCCTGCCATAGACCCTCCAAGAGGGTCTATGGTCCTTCTTAACACTTCGACACAAACAGTCTGTGTACAAAAACAAAATGGTGAAAGTAATTGGATTCGATAAAGAAATGTCTTAATCATCCTCTTGATTCTGGACGAAATCATCTGATTTAGCACCTGACGATTTAACTGAGTACACAGATGACAAATTAAAACTGAATTGACTCGCTCTTCTTTGACTGTAATGCTGACGTCACTTGTTTATGTAATGTAGTAAGACGATACGTCACTGTGATGTAAGTGAAATATGACTATAAGTCCTTAATTTACATAAATTAATATATATTTCAGTCCCTCTTCAAAACACCGTTGTGTGCGTTAGAGTTTAGACGTGTAGTTCCAGGTATAGAATTGGTTGCTGAATATGCAACGGCAGTTGGTTCTGGAGTTCCATTACCACGCACAAGTCCACATATGTCGGCCTACGAAAAAAAAAGATGAAGTCCATTCATATCCGTGATTTACAATGTCGAAAAGTATCGAAATAGTGATGGGGAAGTGATGTTAGAAGTACGAATTTTTCGATGTTGGAAAAGAGTAAACTTAAGTAATGAAAGAGTGCGGATCATTCCAGACTTGGGCAACCTAATAACTACACACGGGGCCACGTTGCAGAGATCTGATTCGGTTAATGTTTTATGTTCCAGATCACAGAGCTTTTTTGGAAAATCAATTTTTATTCGTTTTTTGTGCTAAATGATTTTTTGTTTGTACTGAATGATAAATGTCAAGCCTCAGAAACCCCCAAACTAACCTTAACTGACCTTTGACACGAATAACTGACACAAAAACATGAACATTGACTTACAGTCCAAACACCAAGTAATATTCCAATGACAGATCCCATGATGACGTCCTCCACAAAATGGCGCATGTCCTGGATTCTCGTTAGGCCGACATAGTAAGGTACTAGTACACATAGACTTTGTGTGATTGCAGTCAAAAATTTAGGAGAATTCTTTGGTAATCTTGCATTTAAATAGAACTGAAAGAGAGTGGAGGAAGCTGAGTGTGTTGGAAATAAGAGAAATTATGAAATGTATCATTTTATCTTCTTTATAAATTTGTCGTATACAGTATTGAAACGAATACGTTTGTAAGAAAATATAAACAAACACTAAAACACTTACATACTATATATATATATATATATATATATATATATATATATATATATATATATATATATATATATATAACTCTCATAACCTAAAAATATTATAAAAGTATATATGAATTTCAGCAATTTGTGAGCACAACTTAGTATTTCTTCACTCTAAACTGAATAAAAACATTTTAACGCAAGTGTTTTGTGGATATGGACTAATGACCTGAGTGGGTGATTGCGAACACAAATTCAGGTGAACACCTAAGCCCATAAGCCCTTGGGAAATATTTCTTTTACAAAGTTAACGATGTTTTCTTTTACAAACTAAAAACGAATAACAAACTTGAAACATTTGTAGAATATGAGAATGAAAAAACCCCAAATGCACACATTAAGAAATGGGGACAGTTGTTTGAAGTGATTACTTACGAAGAGTTTCCAAATTTTCATTTATGAAAAAAGTTGTATTTTTATCTCTGTAATAAGTCCAATAAAAACAACAATCTCCCAAGGGACTCTACCAGTCTAAGTACAACTCTAGAAGTATGGGCCGAGGACACATAACAGAATGACTAAATCCATATAAGAATACATTCATCACACTAAATTTTATTAAGAGCAATTGATATGAGGAGGAACTGTATTCAATAAAGTGGAGAAAGGGTGGTATAGTATGTCTATCGAAAAATAAAATAAAATAAAAATAAATCGACTCGAGACTTTTGTATGTCAGTACATGATGTCTAATACTTACCAGGAGGAATATACCACAATGAAATGCTAAGGCTGCATGACCCGATGGCCACGAATCACTGTGAAGGGAAGATTATATTTATTTCAATACAAAGTGTTTGTCACAAAGAGTTAGTGTGTTGCTCGGTTACAAGATTACAACAAATTTTTATCTTTCACGATTTTAATTGAACTGATTGCAGATTATTTTCAGTACAATTATATTGTACATTTCTAAATCGTTCTGTCAAAAAGTTTTAATCGTGTTAATAAAGTTTCCTGTGAAAAGTATTATATCAGTTTACTATCTTAGTTAATATTCGATTTTTAAAACGTGCTCCATTCCCCCATCCTCAATTCGCAACTCAACATAATAAACATAAAAACAGAAAAAAATTACAAATTATCTAGAATATCTGTACATAAGGAATCGGGGGGGGGGGAGATCTTAATTATGGAAACGCTGTCGATTAATTAGTTCATTGATTCATCAAACCTGAAAGGGAGGGGGACTTATAAGAGTTGACGTGAAATGGGGGGGGGGGTATCCCCATTAATCTGTCTTACAGTTATTATGTATTATTTTCTTTTCGTTTTGTTTCCTTTCCTTTCCACATACTCAGTACTTATTACACATATAGAGGTTTGTGAAGGACACAACTTCAGAAATACGTAAATATCATGGATATATGCCCTCATTAAATATTCACAAAACATTGAAGAAAGATTACCTTCCGTCGGCTATTATCTTAGCTGTAGTCGTACACCTATCAAAGCCTATAACTGTCTGGTTTGGAAGTAGTCCCGTCAAATCTGGATTGCAACTCTCCAGGAAATGAGGGCGTGGTTTAACTACCATTGCCTTGGGAACGACCACAAATATTCGAAGATAACAACTGACAAACAGGTAGTTAAACAATGTTGTACAGAAAGATGACACAGCTCCGCCAACTGAACGTTTCTTTGTGAATATTGTCGACGCTTCTCCAATAACCATCTGGAAGATGAAACGATTAGAAAAAGTGTTAACAGTAACCAAATCATATTCATTTCGCCAGGGTTAAGGGTTAAAGGTTAAAGGTTAAGGGTCTACCAATTTATCGTTTGTGCGTTACAGTCGTAATGCAATAAAATAATAAATGCTCCCATTCTTTCAATGTTTCAAGAATAAAATACGAAAGTTGTAATTTCTTTTAATTTTAAAAGTATAAGTATTAAAAGTGTTATCATTTGGAAAGGGTAGTAAGTGATAACTATGCCTAACATGTCGGACGACATGTGTTGTCTTGTTTGAACCCGTCGTCATGAATAAGTCGCACTGTTGTCATGTTTATGGCACAAGTGGTATCAACTAAAAATTATGTAAACCCAAAATTACAGTTTATCAATAGCTGACAAGCGACTGAAACGGACGCTAATTTGACTTGCAAATATCCAATTTTACTTATGTTTCATGGTGATCAAGATACTAATTTACATGAATTGGCATCGACGAATAGCATTGCAAATTTGAACTATCAACCAATCAAAAACGGTGTAGATAGAGACAAGTAGAAAAAGAGTTCCTAGGAGATCGGAATTGAAGTTTCGTCAAGAGAAAATACTCCCTGGAGGTCAGAGTTGATGTTTAGATCTTAGAGCTGGTAGTAATGAAGTTTGTACCTAGTGCTTCGAATGATCAACCACATAGCCACAAAGTCCTCAACTTTTAACTATTAGTTCTAGATAATCTATGATGTCAAGATGTTCTACATTCAATATATATATATATATATATATATATATATATATATATATATATATATATATATATATATATATATATATATATATATATATATATATATATATATATATATATATATTTGTGTCCTAAATTCTTCAGTGTTCGACTGTAGTATCCCTAACGGTACATCAAACTGCAAACTTCAAACTAGTATAAGTTCTTCCCCGCTAGAAAGTCCTCACTGCTAACTCCATTGCATGCTTTCTATGGATATTTTACTAAAACCGTCTGAGAAATATGACATGGTGGTGAATAAAAAAATCGAATTGTCTTCTTCAACTCATACTCATCCGTGGCTCAGTTACAAATCTACTCATTTTCGGGAAATTCTGCTTTCAAAAAAGTTTATATACTTCATTTGCCTCATTTTTAATGCTTCCTCCTTATTCATTTTTTCATCACATCTGTTACCTATCCAAGATAACCCTTGCTTTAACAACGAAACACACTTACTGAAGATATTGTAACTATGGTAACATATTTGAGTAGAGTTCCCCATCGTATAGAGTTCTTGTAGGGATAACCAATTTTGGCGTCGGTCAAATCAAACACCATTCCACTTGTACGGTTTGGAAACGCAAACGCAGCGATCTCATCCATGTGCCATGCTGGTAGAACTGGAAAAAAGAGATACTAGAGTTACTATAACAGTAAGCCAGGGTGTTGTCTCGTGTGTAAATGTCAAGGTAGTACTGTTCCTTACAGGTTTTCAACCAAGTCAAATGTAGATATAAAACTGATCAGCTATAGCAATGTCAACCAAATTCAACCTGACAGAACGGGAATAAAAAGAGAACGAACGAAGGAAAGAAAAACCCAAAGGGATGAATAGAATAGAAAGGTGTAGGAAAATTGGAGATTGGGAAAGGAAGAACAAACAAGCAAAGAAAAGAAAGCTCAGAGTCACTAAGACAGAGATTCGAATCTTTCGCCTCTTTTCAAAAATGGAGATACTGTGCACATTATCAGATGACAGTTTGAGAAGGAATGGGGGGGGGGGGTATCCAGTCTATGTCGCTGTGACTCTCCGTCAGTATTAAAACCATAGCCTCTTTTACGACACAGTCCAGGACGGCACCGTCAAGAGTATTTTCCGATGTTTCAGAAGCAAAGTAAACTCGGGTTTGGGAGAATGTTGTGATTAGTATAACACTGTCTATGATAGATAGACATGCGATAGCATAGTAAGAGAGGCTGGGGGACGGGGGAGGGGAAGGGAAGCAAACATTGACTTGGAACGGCTACGGAAGGAAACTATTTTTATGAATAAATTCCAGTCTTCTCATGTTTATATAATGTTTTGAAGGATAAAATCTCATCCAGATTTGTTGTAAAATCAACAGATTATCAGACAACCAACTTACTGCGTCATGATACATGCAGACGTCCTTGCTGTTAATAGTAAGTTTACAGAAGAGCTAATAACATGGACAAACAACATGTCAAGTACAAACCAAAGCAAAACTTTTTGTGTTATGGTATTCAAACGCTGAACATGTTAAAGTACATAAGGCCATTTTTGCTATAATAGCGTTTATAATAAGAAAAGTTACCCTAAAGATTCATCAGAAGCTGGTGTAATTTGACCATCTGGTGTTACATATAGTATACTACGTACAGTATCTCCGACATGCAACCAACAGTCGTCTGACAGTATATCACCTTACTGATTATGCTTGGATCTCATGTTCGATATTATAAATCTATATTGACGTATGAAAAAAATTGATTCCCGATTTCGAACTTTGGATATCGACTGCTGAGTATTTGTCCACAAAATTTCATTGACGGTGATTTCGTGACAGTGTTGGTGAAGAAAATGTCAGTTGTGACAGTGCCTGTACTAAGTCTTATACTAGCTTGTATTAGCACGCATAAAATTGAACATTCTATGAAAATGACGCGATACAACAACGAACACAACTTGATCATGGCAATAGCAAAGTATGTTTTCCAAAGCAAGGCAGGATCTCTAGTGTTACACAATTTGATCGTACCTTTCAGTTGTCTTGTTGCAAAATGTGCCCACTGTATATAGTGTTGGTTTTTATCATACAGTACTTTCCCACTTTGTGCTCAAAGCGCTTTACAATTATTACCCCTGGCAAGGATCTATAGCGGCACAACGGCCCTTTATACTTCTTCAACTCCCTGGGGCCGGGGAGCAGACTAGACAATCCATTGCAGTCTTTATAAGCGCACAGGATTAAAGCATTCACATTACAACCTCTATCATACCAGGTCCCCTTACGTCTTATTACGTCATAATTTTATTATTATTTTCACGATCGAATATCTCTTATCATAGAAAATACAGTTTGAAGGTTGAGTAATTCGATTCACAACAGATATTGTGCGCATACGTACATGATAGCCAAAAGAAAGCAGGGAATGAGATGGATGAGAGCTGGAAAACAAAGCAAACCAAATCGGTAATAACACAAACAGTAACAAAATGTGAGAGTAAAAGCGGAAAAACAAAAGTCATTGACCACCGAAAAACGAAAAGGTGAAATAAGAACAACGAAAGTTTGTGTACACAATAATAATTATTATTATATTATGCATACTAATTTTAGTGAGCATGTGTTGACGGAGTGATCAGTGCAAATTCTACAAAAATCTGTCTGATGAGATAAAGATTATACACGCAGAAGCTGAATATAGTAACTTGTAACCTGTATCAAACGTACTGTATTCATGATAAATACTAGTATGCATGATGTGTCGACTGGGCGACCAATCACTACGTCACTGTGACCTTTGGAATAACACGTGATTACATGACCTTCGTATATGACTGGTACATGGTCGATTCCATTTATATTTTGCAACTTTATTTTTAATTTTCAAGTCTTCGTGATATTACAGTTATCATAAATTTGACATTTCTCTATCTCGAAACCTAGTGCAATCTCAACCACAAACCTGAAAAGAATATTTGAAAAAAACTGACAACGATTATCATTAAACACATATAGAAGAGTTGTAGAATAGTCCCATATCATATTGCGAGATACGCAGAAAGACGGGGTGTAGATACATGTACCAGGGTTCAATTAATAGTACTATCTTTAGATTTGAGCATTGAATGATACGATACCTATAGCATGTTGTCATGGCTGGAGACTAGCTTTGATTGGCGATACAATGCGATTTGACCGACATGCAAAACCCATTGTTGTACCTTTTCTGTTTTCACATGAAAGCTATTATGGAACAACACGGAGTTACTGATCACCTTAGGCCCAAATGGAATGTCACTATACTAGCTACGTTGGAGATTTTTTTCAAACCCAATGGAGAACCAACTCCCATTTCATATCCCGTGCTAGACAGTAACGAAATTTAGACACAAAACGACCAAGTACAGTACAATGGCAGTAGCTTGGAACGTAATTTCATATTATATGATACATACATACATACATACATACATACATACATACATATATACATACACACATACATACATACATACATACATACATACATACATACATACATACATACATACATACATACATACATACCCACACCCACCCACCCACCCACCCACCCACACACACACACACACACACACACACATACATACATACATACATACATACATACATACATACATACGTACGTACGTACGCACGTACATACGTACATACGTACATACATAATATATATACATGCATACATAAACTCACACGGAATATATTATATACTCTATATACATAATAACATTGTTGATATAAATTACAAATAATATACACATAATTACGTGTTCGTGTTAGTTGAACCCTAGTTAGTGACGTAATAGTTTGTTCTCTCTGTGCTAGTAACACGTTAAAGATTATAATGACATCAATGTATATAAACATTTATTTGTGTCAATATTTCGCTGTGTAGAGGTTAGTTTTAAAACCACCTGTCAATCAAATTTTACAATCTGTTTCATAGGCATACGACAATCAACTCTCTTTAGCGATATGTGTATGTTGTCATATTGGGCTGAGCACGTACATGATGGGCTAGCCGGTGAACACGTGTATTTTGAATATAATACAATCTTTAGTGCATCCGTTAAGAAAATTACATTTCTTCATTGGACTTTTGTGCAATAAGTATTTGGTGCTAAAACAAACCAGTAAATATATAAACTACAGTAATAATAATTAAATAAGGTTTAAACGAAAGTTTAACTTTAGGTAATATATATCTTTTAACTTTGCAGTGTGCCCTTCCTTATGTTAAGCGCTGATTTTATGAAAGTTGTCAGTGCCATAAGTACGTGTTTGGTCTTTGATCAGAGTTAAAAAAAGAGTAATACATTTTGTTTCATTGTCTAGTTCTTAGAAATTACCTAGACCACTGATTGCACTTAGTCTGGTATACATTTGTTGTCTCTCAGTGTTATAGTTGTTGCATGTTGTGAACTGATGAAGTGTATTTCATCTTCTATCATATTGCAAGTGTTACATAATCTTTCTTCTATCTCTATTTTTGGTCTTTTATGTCTTCCAATTTCAATTTGTAGATCATGTGAGCTCAGTCTAATTCTTGAAACCAACTTCCTCTCATAATTTTAAGATAATTGGCTGTTTGTATCTTATTGTGTAATAATTTGTAAGTTTTGAGCTTTGAGTCTTGTCTGTCATTGGCTTTGGTCCATTTCTTGGTGAAATAATCTTTACAAATGTTCAAAAAGTATTCCTTTGTGGTATTGTTGATGTTTGAAATTCCATATTCTTTTTTCATTTTGTTTAAATTATCTAACCATGAGCCAGGATAATTCTTGTAATTCTTTCATAGCTGTGATACATGTGTCCTTTCTTATAGTCTTCTATATTTCTATAGTACTGTACTGCTTTCACTTGGATGGTTGGCAAAAGTGGCCTTCTACCAAGTTCCATCCTGCACCCAATGCTGCTTGTTTTGTTGTTAACATTTAAAATTTGTCTACACCATTTTAGATGGTATTTTTCAGTCTCTGTTTATGTGAAAACCACGGAAATAATAATAGATAGATTGTTTTCAGAGGTCAAAGTTGACAGGTTGCATATAATCTAATTAATATACGGTATCTTTACTATTTACGATTTACTACCTAGTTAGAGACCACGTTGGTATCCAGACTAGATTGATTATGCAAACGAGAGAGGACCCGTATCCGTTCAGTTAGTCCTGATGTACCAGTAGAACTCGAACACAATTATAGGCCCTATTGTCTATTTCCCATCTGTGTTCAAATAATACATATTACATCATCACACACTGACTACAACAGTGTCGTGTGCCACTGGGAAAGCCTAAAATTGTATACTGTGTCACAGTGTGTGTACAGTTAGTCAGTTCCGAGTCATTGTCTTCCAAAGGATATATCCCTTCCATGTTCAGTTTCCCAGTCTGACGTGCAGTATTATTTGGAAAACATATCGATAAATCAAATATAACAATGTATTGGATAGCACTATAAGCTATGTCTTGTATGGCTAGATCAGTTGAAATTTGATCAATCTGTTAATTTTGCTACTGGTCAGATATAATGTTAGACAAAACTATATTGTTTCCAAACTCAAAATCAAAATCAGCGTTTCATGACATTTCTATTGTATTGTATTCCTCATTGAAAATGTTGAGTCTATAGAACGCACGCAGACGTCTCGTGCTAATTTCCATTGAATGGGGGAATCGAACGAAGTACACAATGACAGGAAATGGGAGCATCGTCCTTTTGGTGTACGGCCTATATACATATATGGAGTATTTACGGTGACTACAAGTATTGTTCTCATACTGTGTGGGTAGAATGTGGTCCACGTAATATGAAACTCCACATACACACGAAGAACTAGTTATAGAATAATTAATAATCAAATGAAGCATAAAATATAGAAATATGCAAATGAAAGGATAATTGGATGGCAATTGAATAAGAAAGCAAAAAATAAAACAAAACAAAACAAAAATCACCCCCCAAAAAATATAGCACATATGCACACAATAACATACATACATACATACATACATACATACATACATACATACATACATACATACAAACAAACAAACAAACAAACAAACAAACACAAACACAAACACAAACACAAACACAAACACAAACACAAACACAAACACAAAGAAACAAACAAACAAACAAACAAAAATCGAATTCCCTAGACGAAAACGTATATGTGAACAGTGAAGGTCACTTGTTTAGCTATATACCGTGTATACTATACATACTGTATGCACACAGTTCTATTTATGGACGTGTATCGTCATCAATAGGTTAACAATGATTTGCGGTATGACCATGGCACAGCTGGGATACCCGGATAGTCAAATATGGTTTTATCAACGGACTGGTTTTATTCATCTAGTCAGAAATCAACATTTACTGATATAGAGTGAAACGAACACAGAAGTGTCACTTACCGGCAATGAGAAACATGCAGAAATTCACGATGCCGGTTAGTAGCATGCTTTTGAAGGTAGCCATCGTATCTCTCACACAAGCCTCGTTGATCGGCTGATCTGCTCAATTTGACAATATTCACCTTCGGACTCACAGAACAATGGACTGATTAAAAGGTATTAAATTTCCACGGCAATGTGACGCAACATTATCCCTTTTCTCTACCCAGAAATTACGATACACCGTCCTTGGAAAATGTCAGCCTTTGTCTATGACTGTGTCTCCGTCTGCGTCCTCTACTATACTGCCTATGTACAGCGCATTTATGACCTGCCTTCGTCACAATGTGACCTCGCTTCACCCAGAAATGGGTTGTCCTACATCTTCCGGCACATGCCAGCATCACAACAGCTGATATACATAGAAAGGTTATCAAAGTAGTTTGTCCCCTATGGGGGCGTTTTACCAGTTTGTCACCCTTTTTCGAAGTACCGAAATCATTAGAGGTATATATCAGTGATAATACAACCTTGAAAAAAAAGCTATAATTTCATTAATTCAAAGTATAGATGGTGTCTGGAAAATGATTTCATTCTCGAGACAAGACGACCCACGATATTTACTTTTACTTTAAAAGTATATATTGTGCAAATATTAACTATCCATAACATTTATAGTTAAACTCTGAGCGCAAAGCTGTGAGGTCACAGCTAAGAAAATCAATACCAACAAGGTCACCCTTATTATCCTAGTTGTAGCGTCATCACGTTCTCGTCTATACATATGAAACGTAGCCTTCATTGCAACGATCACGAAACTAACATTGCAGCGACCACGAAAAAGTATATGTAAAACCTAAAGATACGGAACATGCGCTTTGTTCGTAGTGCGACAGAAATCCTTTCAAATCGTTGCCGTGTAACAGATTTTCTGATCGTACGATGGAATGCCCGGAACTTTTTACACCGCCTGACGTACTATATAGGTAGATACAAGAAGAGTAAGCTTACCATACCAACCATAGGCTAAAATCAATTCTTAATAATGATATTTACGCAAAACAAGCAGACTAACAAATGTCAGTAGTCATTTTAAGGTACTCTTCAGGCGTATTTAAATGTAAACTGCCAATCAAAGTTCATATGACCTGCAATTGAATAGAACGGTTGCAAAGAAAACCATGATAAGGTTACAATCGGTGAAAGAAAGAAAGAAAGAAAGAAAGAAAGAAAGAAAGAAAGAAAGAAAGAAAGAAAGAAAGAAAGAAAGAAAGAAAGAAAGAAAGAAAGAAAGAAAGAAAGAAAGAAAGAAAGAAAGAAAGAAAGAATCCCGGTGAGGAACATGGAACAGTTCCTGGGAACTGGTCAGGTTGTGTAATAACCGCACGTTCCGATAACATTCTATTACATGTAATATTTTATGAAGTGCAGACACTGTACATGTTTAATGTTAGTACATTCATGCATAAAATAATATTAGGGTACAGCTGAAGGCCACACAATGTTGATTGTTTCTTCTAACTTCTTCTTCAATTGCAGAGTCTAGTTCTTTACACACATATCCTCTTATAATTATACATTACTATACTCTTCATGCTTTCACCTTATACATGTAGGACTTCAGACTGTTCACATATACGAACAAGAACGGCGTTCCATCTGAAAGGTTTGGGCTCAGGCCATGTTTACACAAAGCTGTCATTCAAATCTGAAACATATCAAATATATATGAATACATGAGAATAAGGTTTCCAAATTTGCTCATTTCTGGTGCATTGTGACATTTTTTTTCAATTCTGTCTGTTATGACAATTTTTTTTCCTCAAGCCATTACACAATCAATTTTTTTTTCTGGTTCACCTGGAAACAAATTTCTTTCTTCTCAAAATCCTCCATAACCCCCCCCCCCCAGAAATCAAATGGTTCTCCCCTAACAGCGTAAAATGGAAAATGTACCTCACTATAAGAAAGGGAGTTGTTTGTCAGGTTTTCTCTTTGTGAACGTAATAGATTACAAAAATATTAGCAGAATCATATTCTATTCTATTCTATTCTATTCTATTCTATTCTATTCTATTCTATTCTATTCTATTCTATTCTATTCTTTTCTATTCTATTCTATTCTATTCTATTCTATTCTATTCTATTCTATTCTATTCTAATCTATCCTATTCTATTCTATCTAACGATAACTTACCGTTGACATGTACCAAATATTTTATTCAAAGCACGTGTTTTATTTGGATATTTGTACATTTTTATGCAAAATATTCAACTGTCTTTTTCGATTGTTATTATTATAGTCGTACTTTTCATTCAACTGTAATTGTTGTTGAGAAATATGGCACACAGAGGAAGATATACAGTAACTGAGGAACACCCAAGCCTACAAAAATCTGAGAGAGTTGTAAAAAAAAAGCAGCTAATTTTTGGCTCTACACGTACCCCTACAAACCATTATATAGTCATGATATTGCTGTCTAGCTGATATATTCGTCGTTGGTGGCACTATCACTAGCTAATGATCGTGATCAGTTTACATACGAATCTTTCCGCGTAGGATAAAATATCTTTCCATTTGTTTATTATTCCTTGTTAATAAAATAGATTGTCTGCATTAACTCGGGTCGTTTAATTGTTGTTATACCGTAACCCCACCCCTACCCCCACCCCACCCCACCCCACACACCATAAATGTACATGTATATTCAGTGAAACTGTGGAATTTTCAAGTTGACGGGCTAAGAATCGAATTTATAAAATTTAACCATTGGGACTAGATAACTAATTTTTCGGTCAGTTTGCATTGTTACTTCATTGGTGACTTGTATTTAAAAAGTTCAACTCAGCAATATCAGCGTTCAGGTTTTCCTGTACCCAGCAGGTCAATGCACCCATATACTAGTGTTAGTCAGACACTGACACCTACTGTGTTGTTGTCCAGCTGCTTGTGATGTAATCCTTCTTGGAAGTTTACAAAGTACGGTATACTGAAGTAGAATTGTTCTGTCTGAGGTTTTCAAAACGCACATCTCCAAGATTACGCAATTCTAAAAGTCCCTGGGTTAGACTGTAAGCAGTACATTTTGTATTGTATACATTACAAGTTTCAGTCGACAAAAGCATTAGGTGTAGCCAAGAGTCTTGTCTTTGTGGTACTATCTCCAGGAGATCCGTCTCCACACCAAACTTTTTGAGTTACAACGTTGTACATGTATTAACACCAAGACAAGTTTCTGTACGTACGCACATATCACCATATGTGTTTCAAAGAGGGTGGTCAGTATAACATGACGCTATTTTATTTCAGTTTTGAACTTTATAAATTATTTGCATCATATTCGACATAGAAATAGTCGTTTCGCAAAAGAAAATGTTTTGAGAAAATACTGTAAACCGCTAGAGAGTTAAACGATTAAAATTTCGAGTGTGATATGTAATTATCAATTGATATTGTAAAGTTGTTTCGATTACCTCTTTGTGTAACTTTAATACATTCATGTTTCTACAAATTACAAATATCACCTTCTATTTGATTTAGAAAAACAACGGATTTTCAAGTCATTACTTTATTTCATGACACCTTGTTTGGTAACGGTATTTTTAACGAGTAAAAAAAAGGTAAACAACAGAAAAAAAAAAATTTTTGTAAAGAAAGAAAGTAAACAATAAACAAAAAACCAACTATTTGTAAACAAATTAAATATGGCCAATTCCAAGCCCCTGTGCTTAGATCTAGAACTTTAATATACTTGTTGTGTCAGGGTCCCGAGTGAAAAAATACAAATCACAGTTGTGTCATATTGAAGGCTAAGAAAGGGAAATCGTTATTTCATAGTGAAATAACGACGAGACATCTCTATATGCTGTGTTGGTAGAAGATCATGGACACATGGCAAGCATGACAAGTATTCGCGTCTTGCAACCTATAGGTGGCGCACTGTCCTGCCAGCAGGCATAATCATGCTTACAGCCGGCTTTAAAGCAGAACCTCCACTTGAGGTAAAAAAAAAAAAACCACCCAAAAAACCAACTCTGTTGTCAAGGCACGTCGTTCAATAAATTTAGAATTAATATGTTACTACAATTTTTCCTCTGTGTGTACATACGTCTATAATATCATATAGAAAGCGACCCCATGTAGTACATTATGTAAACTTCTAGTACAATTTAACCTGTTAAGTGTCATTACAAGCTCACAAAGATACATTTTATTTACTAGTTTACATTTAGACCAATAGCAAACACACAGACATACAGACTGATAATTCATGCTTAATTTTACATGTACATTCAAACTATCGAAAAAGCACTAAAAAGGTACAGTATGGACAGATGAAGCAATATATAGCGACCCCATCATTGAATCATAAAAAAATAAAGCAATGTTCTAACAATTCTTGAAATTAGAAACTTTATTTCTCATAATTATTCCTGTTTCGAATCAACTATCCTATGAAATAACAGCATTAGCACCACAAATAAAGATTTCCAATCAACAGTGCCCCCTTGAGACAAAAATATAGTAATGTAGTTGCGTGAAAGCGGAATCACCACGTTTGTGAGATAGAACTGCATGGCTAGAGGGCGCCCTTCAATTGATAGCATACACAGCATCGTATTCTGGCTACTGTAACAGTTTGGTTTGAGACTTGATGCCCTGTGTGTGTGATTGTCAGTTACTAGAATGGTAGAATATTGATAAATGGAAATTGTATATAAAGTGCATGTCATTATCAACCATTCAAACGTGACTGTGTCGTCTTTCATAAAACTACTGCATCTATGTAGTATATTTCAGAAATATCATAGGGAATTGAGTCGTGAAATTTTGACATCAGCACATTACGGTACTTGATTACTAGATTGTGCTATTTATATTACAATGGAGTACGTTATAAAACACTGCCTTAGAATAAAAGTACTTCAAGTTCACATGGTTACAGAGATATCAAACGTGTAAGCCACATGATTTTCTGGCTTTGCTGTTTCTGATCTGTACCAATGAATACAGCAAGTCAATGGAAAGATAACAGCAATGCTACAATGGCATGGTTTCTCTGCTATCGTGGAGCACTTTGTATATCAAATACATATATACACTACATAACATTATCTGAAACAATGCTTATGTTTGAAATATTTGTCATTGAATTGTATAACATCAACACTGGCCAAACGTTGTATTTTAAGCAGATTTTGAATAGTAATATAAATATTGATAATCTTAAAAAAATTAAGTATACAATTGATATCAATACACTTGCTGCAAATTGGTTATGTGTTTGTGAAGCCATTAGAATAACATTAGAAAGTGTGATAAGTGCAATACCACACTTTGTGTTGAACAAGCATCATAATGGCCTTTAAATACTTTCACCCACACATTTACAGTAGCTATAGCTTAGCATCAAGTCCTCTGGGGATTTTGGCAAACTCTCAATTTGATTCCCTAATATTAAAGTAATAATTCATATTCTGCAATATGTGATTGCCATGTAAATCAGCCACACTGCTAACTATACAAAATGTCTGAGCATGAAAACCTTGTATTTCAGGAAGTTGACTTCTCATATTCATTCTATCTTTCATAATCTTCATTATTACACATAAATTTCACTCCAAATTATAACAGCAATAAAGGAATATAACAACAGACTGAATCTTACAAAACTTTCACTCCCCCAACCCTCCCCACCCACCAAGCAAGCTGTCAAGAAGTTTGATTCAAGCAGCAATCCAAAGACATTGTTAACTAACTCAATATTTTTAGACTTATGCATTTAAATTTCTCAAACTTTTGAACTTTTGGGATAGTGTATAAAATACAGCACAAAGAAATCATTGATATGTGTGATTTGAATAAACTTAACATTTACTCATTCTTTCCTCATTGAATAGGACGGAATGTTATTATTTAAACTGTAAGATGTGTCACGTCACTCACCCTCACTGGTCTGGCTTTAGGTGAAAGGTGTTGGTCGATGTGTGAGGGCGCTCTAACATGGTGCATCTTACAGACTAGTTATCATTGAAATAAAAATGAATATATATTAACACATATGAAATGGACATATGATTATGTAACAACACTACAATTCATTCTTTCATATCACATCGTGACATTTCCAAAATCTCAAGCTTTCTAACAAACACAAAAATGATATTTTGGTTTTTGAAATCAGATATTCACAATTTATCTTGATCATTTATTTACACGGGTATAAGATAATATTTTTATATGCCCCCCCCTGCTGTTCAGTTTGGTAAACTATGGAAAATTCTGAAAACTTTTCATGAAAATTTTTGGGGTCAACAGGAATGAAAGGTCAAAGTGACCTATTCAAATTTGCAGACTCCAAGTTTATCATTTATTGTAAAATGTTATTGTTGAATGTTGACTTTGTTCTTCATAATTTAACATTGCAATTAGTTGATTCCTGGTCCAGGCATCATTCTGTCTTTTGTCTTCCCACTGGCCCCTTAGTACCACTGTTTTTCTGAACAGTTCCTGCCACACCCTTTGGTAGAAGACCACAGACGTTTGCCTACAATGCAATAACAAACACCAATTTTATAGTAGCATGCTAGACTGTAATGACGTCATCAGTCCAGGGCTTATCAGCCTGACCTAATGGTCTGGGGAAAGAGAGATTAGACCACACCCACAACAGCTGATCTGTCAGTCTAGTTAGTTGCTAGACAGTAATGATGTCATCAGTCCCAGGCTTATCAGCCTGCCCTAATAGTTTGGGGAAAGAGAGATCAGACAACACCCACAACAGCTGATCTGTCAGTCTAAGTAGCATGCATGTACAGTTTGCATTATTTACAAGTCTGTATTCATTAACTAGAATTTGACATGCTGAATGTATAGGTGGAAATAGTTATCATAGATAAAACCTTGATTACACTATGCTAGTATAATGTTAATTACTGATGAGCATGTCTTTGATCACATTAAAAATTATCTTCAGTGCGTAAATTACTTGTACTAACATGTTGTTTAGTAGCTAATTAGAATTTAAATATTGTAAACTTTGACACATGTATCAAATTGGGCAATTAGAATATCACCTGCAATCTTAAAGGGATACAAGTAGAGTTTATCAAATTGGAGGTGATTTTCCTGCATATTAAGATACATTTGTGGTGAACCATATTTAAGCATCACTTGTTTCTGCACACACCTGGTATTCAGTTATTCATATATACACAATTCATTGATATAATTTAGTTTGTGTATACATGGTATACTATGATGTATAGCACTGTCCTCATGTTGAATGTTGAATCAGTTTGAAATTGAATTAAATTTGGTTCTCCTGTCCTCACATTCACTAAATCCATTTTAAACCTATTTCATTGAATCAATTTGAAACTACCTCAAGATGATGGTTTTGGCCTGATTCAAAGTAAATCTGTTCTAAACCGGTTTATCGATTCTAATTCATTGCTCAGTTCATTGTTCACGGGAATGGAAATCAGTTTATTGATTCAAATCCATTGCTTAGCTCATTTGTTCATGTTTTGACTTGATTCAGTCTGAATCAGTTTTGAATCAATCCAGGTGGGGTCAGGATAATAAATGAAAGGAAACCATTTTGAAAGGGACTGAATTCATGCCTTGATATAATCAATATACAAGAATAGTTTAATGACAATCTTATGTAAGGTTTGCCACCCATAATACATTATAAACTCAGCTTGTGCCACTGAAATGTATAGACTAACATTCCTTGTTTCAGAAACGATCATAATATACTTACTATCCAGACCCCCAGAATAACTCCAAATAAAATACCAGCTATCACATCTCCCCAGAAATGACGGTTGTCAACTATTCTTGTCAGAGATGCGAAAAATGGAATCATTGTAGCAGTGATTTGAAGTAATGCTGGAACAAGTTTTGGTGTGTTGTGTGGTAACTTGGTTTGAATGTAGAACTGTAAAAAAGGCAAAATTAAAACTTTTAAATAACATACTTTGGGTTTGAAAATATTGAAACTCTAATAACAGGAGTAAAAAGTTACCATGTTCCTCTGGTTGCATAAGAGTTAATACTACATAGCAAACTATATATTATATTAATGACTGCAGTAAAAAGAATTTAAGTCTCAGAGTTAAAAAGATGTATTGAGAGTTTTTCGTAAACTACACTTAGTCTATTCAAATTTAGACTTTTCTACTGTTGGATATCGAAATACATTTCTACCTACTCATCATTTCCATAATTTGTTTCGAGCAATAACACTGCTGGTCAGCCATCAACAACTTCTAGTTTTAAATTTATACATTTTGATAACGAATTCATTTTTTAAAAGTTCTACATAATTTGCTAACTAAATTCACTGAGGTATGTTTTGTGAGCTGAAATACAAATTACACATGGGTTTAATTCCCACCTTGAGCTTTCCACTATTTGCATTGATAACTAGTAATGACTGGAGGAGAGATTTAACTTACCATCAGGAAGTAGCATACATAGTAAGCAATAGCAGCATGGCCTGATGGGAAAGTTCCACTGAAATATAATTTTAATACATGTTTGATATCTTGTAAGATTATGAAATTAAAAAAATACACAAAGTTCTACAAATAAATAATGTCTGCAAATGAATAAACCTAGGGCCATTTCTTGGTCCTGAAATTCTACTAAAAGTTACCTGGACAGTGTTTTTGTTTATCATAAAGACAAAGTGAATCTTTAGAGAGCCACTTTACATGTACATGTAGTATACTAACATGCCAGTGTTGACCCTCAAGCCTCACAAATCATTTCACTTTCAAAACACACCATTTCTATCAACTTTCTAAGCCAAATTTCACTTTCAAAACACACCATTGCTATGAACTTTCTAAGCCAAATCTCACTTTCAAATTTGGATAATTTGTGCCTCCATTTGCCAAAGTTCAACATGTAAAGGGGAATGTCGCTACTGGAAATAAAGACAGTATCATGAACTTTGGGTTCTGGAGAGTCATTTAATGGTTTTACATCATCTGCAATTACTTGTGATTTCAGAGAACATGTTACATCAAGTTGAAATTGTCCCTCATTTGGGGATCTTTGCTGTGGGCCACACTGCCTCATGGGAGTCAGCAGGTATACATATACAATAGGTGAACAATGAATATTCATCCTAAGTGCCTACTACCATCAATGAAACCATCATGAATATTCATAGTTCACTTATTGCATATGGGGGAGGACAGAATGAGTTTGGAATATTTCAGGAAATTTACATACGTTGCATCCTTTAAGCCTTTTTGATTGGTGCACACTTCATACGACTGCAGGTGTTGAGAGGCAATGACTTTGGTAGGGTCTGGTTTGCAGGACTCCAAGAAGCTGGGTCTTGGAGATACCAGTAGACCTTTGGTTGTCATTACCCAGATTCTGTGAATGCACCATCCAAAGAGGAATGTTACATACAGTCGTACAAAGTGATAGATGGCAGTCTTCAGAGAATACTTTCCTCGAAGCACACTGCTAAGTTCTCCAATGGCAAGCTGTAAAATGTGAAGACGAAGATAAAGATATAGTGAGATAATGATTCAGAATTCAGAAACAATGCTACTGTGTAGTGAATTCACTGATTTGAATTGGTATACATAACCTTAACATTCAATACATGCAGTACGCATTGCCACATATCAACACCTATTGAAGAACTGAGCTAAAACATGTACTATGATGTAGGAGGCTTACACTTAGATGAAGATCTCAGGGGGAAAAACATGGGCATAACTTCTGATACATGTATTGTAGGAATGATACTTCCTGATGCCATGGTCAAATGATAAAAATCAATGTCCTTACCACAATAACTGCAGACCATCCTAAGACTGGTGTTAACCAGGATAATGGTAGGGTTTTCCTGGATGGATAGGCTAATGTAGGATCATTAATGTTGAACATACCATCTTTAAGACGGTCTGGGTTCACCTCCAACATTAGAGCATCTATATTCCATGCTACATATGCTGTAAAAATTAAAAATAAACCAGAATGTGACTTTATTGTAGCTTGTACTGTTTTTAACTGAAATACATGTACACGTCTAGCTGCAATAATTGTAGCTTTGTTTATATTTATAATACTGTTTCAATCGTTTTCATATTTTATTTTGAGTGACTCAACATTTTTGTTTTACTTTTTATTTTCTTACAGGGTTTGCAAAGAAAAAACAAAGCTTAATTCTATTATTGTACCTGGCCAATCTAAAAGTTGTTGCTCTAGAAGTCCTGAGATGCAATATAAAATTCATCCACAGCCACCCACACAGTCATTAACATGATGTCTCTGTTAATCAATCACAAAATTCTAACCAATAACACAGTCCTTCATAAAGTTAGTATTTATTGGGGCAGTTATGTAATGTCCAAATATGTTATATTTGTCAGCTCAGGATGCTATTTATGTACAGTTTATGTCACTTTAGCAGCTGGGGTTCACTGATTTGATGAACAACTTTCTGTGTTGATTGAGGGACTTTGACCAGACTGTGGTTAGAAACCACAGTTGGCATCCAGACTACACCTATGCTAGATGCACGTATGATGTGCCTGTGTATCTTAGTAACCACTGTTATTACTATGTCCCTCAATATATCACTGAGAAAATGGTACATTAAACATTTACATTTAGATTGTAACTATTAGGGTGGTGGTGTACTGTAATGATGCGTCCACAATGACTGATCTGTCAGTCTTGCTGTGGTTGTGGTGGCAGCAGCATGGTGATCACATGATAACTACATGTAGTAAAGCTTTAGAAATCTGATTGACAACATGATTTTGATATCATACTAGTCTTATACATGTACAGTAGGATGTAAATGTTATCATTAGAATATCTAAATGTCCATCTCTCAAACACATTACTGATATGGGATCTTTCATTCATGGAGTGAGTCATTTTAATAAATCACCAATTCAAAGATACAAAGTATTCAAACACCATCGCAATGCTACGAGTCACGACGCAAATGCTGGTTCATCTATTTTTTTTATCCAGGTAGAAACACAACTGCATGGCTTCAAGTCACCAAGCCCTTTGGTGACCAACCTTTGGAAAGAACTAGCTATATATTGTATTGTATTTTGAAATGGTGTATCGTCCCAGACTAAAACACAACATGACAATGTAATACCGGTACGGCGGTACCACATAAATATCATATTTTTTAAAATAACATTTACTACATCTATCAGAAAACCAACAGTTATCTCACTAATACATCCATGGATGTTCGAACTGACCTGTCGCGGCAAAAATAAGAGCATTTAGAGCAACGTTTACTGGCTGGATTTCTCCCATGATGGTAAAAAGATGAAACTTCAAGTCGTCGAGTTCTGGAAAATCGTGTAACTAACTGCGTTTGTCCGACCACGTCCCAGTAGACCGTTAGTGAGTGCATAGATGAGTGCACCGAGTGACCTGATCAGAGTTCAGTTTATATGTACCTGAGGAAATGTATATAAACAGCCAATCAAATGTGTGCTTACAACGTTACGGCGTCTGTACGTCACCAGTTCGTAGAGGGCGCTGTGGCACATCTGGCTGGGCGTACCTACCTAGGCCGCGCTAGCGCCTGCTCAATCTGGCTCGCTCGATCGGCTCGACTACGTTACCTACTCGAGTTGTCCAATCCTACATCTTTTTATACATGGTGTTTATGTAGGAGATGGACTTTCATACCATCTTTAGGGGTCGCAAAAAATAAATGTATCGGGCTGTTGTTTAATGTGGCGTAAACATCAAGGGTACATTTTACCGCAACGTATTTTATACAATACATTCACACTTCCTCCTCTTATGTGAGTCTTAGTGGTACACCATTTTATTTCGGGGCTGGGGGTGGGGTGGAGGAATTTCCAGGAAAAAAAAATTGCTGTCGGCCAAAAGCAGGAGATAAAATTGCTGACCAACTCTAGACAGAAAAAAAAATTGTTTCCCCAGTATGAGCTAAAAAAAAGAAAAAGAAGATTGTTGTGCTGCAAGTGCAGAAACTAGTCACAAATGTCAAATTCCAAGGTATATGTGTTTCTGGCATTGTGTCACCTAAGCTTTTAAAGTTTCTTGTAAAAGGTTTATACTAACAAATTGTTGGCAAATGCTGAAAGAAACTATAACACTTCCATCAAATTATTACGAATACCGACTGTAGCAGTATCCATTCAACCACCAATGACTTCCACATACCATCTCCTCATCAAAGTGTAACTGATCCTTATATCCATCTGTACATATGTAAACAAAGTATCATACCGTAGTATTAAAGCATTCAAATAGCAAACACTGTCTCCTGTGTCTATCTCTATCAACCCCCTCACACAAATATATACATATCCACCTAAAGACTTTACACATGCGCACACTAGAGAAAGCCATTCGATCAGCGCAAGCCGAAGGAAAACCATGGAAACAAGAATTGTACACATTTCTACGACTGGCCTACCACGAGCCACGCAAATATTCCAACGACCGCTAAACACCAAACCCAACATATAATCATACAATGGCATGGCAACACCAAAACCAGCCATAAAAGAATAAAGAATAATAATTTTCGGACTTGAAGTAAAGAGGAAAGGTAGTCCCCATGATTTGAAAACAGAATTTATCAATACTCGAGAAACGAACACTATTTTAGTAGTAAAGAATTTTAAAGAACTTTTACCACGATAATTCGAAAGGACGTATCATTACAAACTCTGACACCTCAAGACTCATTTAGAAAATTAAATCTAAGTTAAGGAGGGATGTGGTATCTACAAATAAACATTATATTCAACCACCAAGTTAGTCTAGAGTTCTAAACTGGTACTAGTATATTACGTATTAAAAACTTCATTACTAGTAATGAAGTTTTTATACGTAATATACTGTACCAGTTTAGAACTCTAGACCACCACCAAGTGGTCCTAATGCATCCACATACCACCCCCTCATCAAAATGTAACTGATCCTTATATCCATCTGTACATAATTTATTTGAATATGTACAGATGATTATCCTAAACCGAGTCAAAGCTATTAAATGAACTATCGAGATCTGTGAGTCTGATTACAAGATTCCATATGCATGTTGAGCAGATGTTGAGATAGACACCAAAACGATAACACACAAATAGTAACAGCATGCACACTACTACATAAGGCCCCCCGGATGGGGGTTTCGAAGTAGGACACCGGTTTTCTCAAATTTACCCCAGCTCTAGCCTACCTGTAGACTAGGGAACGGAGCACAAATTCAAAAATTCAAAATATCAGTTAGGAGAGCGGAATAGTGTAGCGATAGTCATTCTCAATTCTTCATTGACAGTTTTAAAAGCAGTTTGAAAACTTACCTTTTTTATGTCGTTTTATCATTAGACATTATATATTTTTTACCTTTATGCAAGAGTGTATTTTTGTTGTTTTTTATAACTTTGTTTGTTTTTCCTGTCAGTTGTACAGCACATTGTGATTATTATTAATGTAATGCGCTTCATAAGAAATAAAGATTAAGATTAAGGTAGGTTACCCTAGCTCCGATGACCAAAGCCAAATCATGACCCAGTGAAAAAAAATCTTCCACGCATGACGTTTTTACATACATTATACTAAACAAGCTTAATATCTGTCTGTCTGTCTGTCTGTCTGTCTGTCTGTCTGTCTGTCTGTCTGTCTGTCTGTCTGTATGTCTGTCTGTCTGTCTGTCTGGCTGTCTGTCTGTCTGTCTGTCTGTCTCTGTCTGTCTGTCTGTCTGTCTGTCTGTCTGTCTGTCTGTGGACACGATATCTAAAAAATTAATGCATTGATTCTCGCCTTCCATACGGTAATGACAAGCACTGATTAGATCTTAGTGAAAACCAAATGAATATTAATTATTTTTTTGCATAATTGCTGGTTTTCAGTAATTAGGCTACATCTTACGAATGCATACTTCAAATTCAATAACTTGGTACATACTTTAATCATAACAAAGTCCGTATGTCCTAAAAAGTTTATTGATGTAGCTTATAGTTTTAATGAGTAATTTGCATAATTGATTACTTTCATTAATTTGCATAATTAGTGATTTTTGGTAGTTAGATATATCTTAAGAACACAGCTTCAAACTTCATATAATTTGGTACATACAGTAACCACAGCAATGTGCACATATCCTATAAAGCCTGTTTTGTAGCTTCAGTGAGGAATTTGCATAATAAGAGATTTTTGGTAATTTGGCTATATGCTTCAATTTCATATGTTTTGGTACATCATAAATCAAATATAACAAACAGCACATATAGTTTAAAGCTTGTTGATGAAGCTTTTAGTTTTAATAATGAATTTGCATAATAAACGATTTTCGGTAATTCGGCTATATCTTAAGAATGCAAACTTCAAATTTCATACAATTTGGTACATACATCAACCATAACAAAACACACATACTTGATGTAATTGTTTCTGGAGTTTTTAACTGTGATGTGTAATTTGCATAAATAATCATGTTTTATGATTAGGCAATATCTTTAGAATGCAAGCTTTAAGTTTCAGACAACTAGTACTTGCAGGAATGGTAAAGAAGAAAATGAGTCCTTTTATTTAAGCTTGTTGATGTAACTTATAATCTTAATGGTTCACTTACATAATTAATGATTTTTCGATAATTAGGCAATATCTTAAGTATGCAAGCTTCAAATTTCATATACAATATAACTAATTTTCCAATTAATGGGTACATCTAGCTAAGAATTTTGCATTCCAACAATGTATGTAGGAAAAAAATATATGGGTTTGCCCTTACGGAGGCGTTCAGTTTACATCTTGTTAAGAACATATACTTCTTTTGGTACATTAGTCTTTTCTCTGTACTTGTAAATCTGGAATCTATGAAACATGTATATCGTTTATCAGGGTATCTCAGCTGACAACACAAATTTGTAAAGTGGCTCATTGTATGCGGTGATTTTTTTTGTCCTATCAAACTTGGTCTACACAAATTTAGCAAATCTTGACAGGAAGCAACATAAACTTATTTCTGCACCTGTTTCTGGTAATATACACTGCAGAATGAAATGTAACAAATATGACGTGATTCAAAGACAACTCTCTGTGCAATGTATACTAATTCAAAGGCATTTTCAGTGTTTTTATGGTTTCTGTAAATACATTTTAAATGTAACAAATACCACAATCCTTCTACATTTATTAATTGTAAGGATGACAAGTTATTGACTCCTTTTAACGTCGTACAATTATGGTACAGTTGTATGTATTTATCTCATATATATGTGTACGAAAAGAGTCGTACTTTTACAGTGAAAATACAAAGTTGATTACGTAGTACGCAGCGCCGACCACTGAATTTCGATTTTACGGACTTTATTACAACGTTTTACAATTTACGAAAATAAAATGGGCCAATTACAAAGTATGAAAATGCCAATTTCCTTGCCCACCCTCTTCGGTCTTCTCGAAAACAGTCTTTCATATCAAATATAAAATAGCGACTATCCGGTGCACTACTTCAGAACTAAGGGGTAAACCATTTGATTTCGGGGTGGGGGCTAGAGGATTTGGACCAGACCAACAATTTTATTTTTGTAAACCACCGTGACAGCAATTTTTTTGTTTCGATAGCAACTAGACAGCAAGTGTTTTTTTTGCCTAGTAGGGGTACAGCAATTTTGAAATATATGCTTTAAATTTGACTCTTGTTGTCACGTGGCATCCCGTCTTATCATGTCGCATCGGGTAGGATATTACTGACATCCCTACTCCAGTGTCTGTCAATCAATATTTGTTATTTTTTTATGTTTCATACCATAAATCTTGAGTGTTTGCAGATTTTTGCACTCTATTCTCAACCCCAGACAGTGAGGGCTTTTTTTCATGCAAATCTAAACAACACAAAAGCCCCGGGCATTCAGTTCGTATTTTCAGTCACAACTGCCTATTGAAAGACAGACGTTGTTTTGTGCAGGACAGGTGAAGCGTCCAGTGCAGGTCGAACCAATGTCGACAAACATACACATTACTACTAGAATATAGTACACTTCGCGCTACTCTTGCTTACAGGTAAGTCATTATACGCCATACACATAGTTATATGTTTTACTTGTTTTGTGTTGCTTTATGCTATTTGTTTGTGTATAACCAATGTAAAGATGGCCATGACCAACCCATATACGCATGCAACTTAACATGCTCACCAGTTCTAATGGTAATCCAGTTGGAACGGCACTCTTACATATGAAGTTACACCTCGACGTCACTGATACAACTTTGCTATAGGTCAGGATAGTTGTTTCTTCCCCATACAGATCCCAAAACTATACATGGCACAATCTTATGAACGAAATTAAGTTGATTTGCAAAGGTTTAAGAGACTCCAATCCAGGGGGGGGGAATATCATGTAAGAAATTCCACAGACATGCCATTTCAATCAATACTCGTAAACCCCAAGACAATAGACGAACCCATTCGTGCTTCGTGACTGACTGTTCAAAGTAGTACACATTTACTTGGTTTTACACAAAAGTCAGTGGATCGTCTATACAACCATGTTTTTTTGGTATGGCATATTATTTTATATTCTTTGGGTCAAGCTCAATCAATATATGAAAGACTGTTTGGTTTGTGGTGCGTAAACCCTTGAGCTCCACTGAGTGTCTATGACCTTCGTAATTAAACTTTGTGTACACACATATGGGGTATCTGGCTTTCACTTCATTGAGGCGAGTTCGAGTTTGTATGTTATAATGCTCATGGACTAATAGGTGAGACTTAAACTTTGATAACGGATTGCGTACATTTATAAGTAATCTAATCTAATCCCGATTCACAGCAAACAGTTGGCTATTCTATGTAGTTAGGTAAATGACGTCATACTTAATATAGGTATGCTTGTTTTCGACGGGTATTGGTAGACGAATTTGTGAGTAGTTCAGTAGTGACACATCTATACAAAGAATACCAAGTCGTGACTCTCTAACTTCATGAACTTACTTTGATGTATATAGAAAAACTTTCTCTTTGGCTGACATTAAAGGGGTCAGCATTTCTTTTGACAGTGTCACATCGTGATGATCCTATCTAAACATAAATACTATATATGTATCTGACACTCCTTGTTACAATGCTTACAGTCATTACTCTTCCTTTGTTGGACTCGATACAATCACTACTATTCCAATCAGTGGCGTTACTCCTACATTGAATTGCCCTTCAGAGGGGAACAAAGGCGACGCTGATTGTATATCAGCAACTTCTTCATAAATGTAGTTTGATTCGTGGGGGATGGGGATCCTCAGCCTTAATATTCAGATTAGGTAGTTGCATAGGTTTCGATTTTATGGAACTTAAATTTGCTCGACACTTTTCTCACGCACCGGTTTTAAATCATGTTAAGAGATCAGACAGCTATAGAAATCTGAAGAAGTTAGTAGCCTGTATCATTAGTTTACAGGTCAGTGAATAGGTCAAATCGCCATTTACCTTCGGCGTCCATTCGATACTTACCATTCACCTCGGTTGGACATCTGAATTTTTCAGTGATGAAACAAAATCTCGACAATGCTATTCTAAATTCAAAAATATGAACACATCTTAAATATTTTCCTGGTTCAAACATCGATTCTAAAATATGGGAAGAACAAAGCCTTTGACCGGGGATAATGGGTTATTGTAGCTTTTAATATGTCTCCAAAAATGATATAAAACCCATATGGTAGTTATAGTATAATTGTTTTTCATCCCACAAACGCATAAATATGTCAGTGGACAATAGAATAAACTAATTATAGTAACCAGTCAATGTTTAGCCTGTCCAGTTTGCGGTTACGTCAATCAATCAAACAAGTAAAATAATATGTTAATAAATCCGACAATGAATTCTACGATAATTCAGTCTTTTGTCAACTGTGAGAATAAATAATTGGTATTATCAATTCTAATCGAACCAACGCTGTATACAAACATGCCTCAGCTTAAATGGTTAATTCAGGTATTGGACCTTACGTCAGGCTAGGGTAGGTAAAGGGGTTATGCAGCACAGTTTACAGAATAAATAAATGGGCTTATACCTGTAAATGAACAATTTGTAAATCATGAAAAAAATTCAGTTTAGGGTTGCATTTGATATAAATTTGATTTTCGAGGCTTTGGAACTTTATTTAGATTGACATCCGTGTTCTCCACACTGTGCACTACTATACTATGTCGTTTATTGTAGTCATGTGACAACATACCACAGACTACCCCAGGCGATGCAATGTTAGTAAGAATTCTGTCAACTTAAACACTCTGTTTCTCTCTCATGGTGTCTACATGTTGGAACTGCATTTAATCAAATAATCATTCTGATAACGCAAAATTGCTCAATGAGCTTCTATACCAGTAGCAATGCAGCTGTTTTGTACCACCAATTGTATCATTTGATGAATGGAATAATGAATATACAGTGCAAAACAAGATAAAATTACGAATTCTAAATTCAAATGAGTCATTTACGTGTATGATAAATTTTTCACAACAAATGATCTACACGACTACAACTATTTTTTTACCTGTCTGAACTTGTCAGATACCATGAGGTATACCATTCGATGAATGGGAATGATGTACATTTCTGCAAATTTAGATATTTACCATTTACTGAAGGTTTTAACATTCGTGTCACTATTGTACAAACCATTTCATACTTGTATTGATTTTGTTAGTGCCATTAGGTATACTATCATATGAAAGGAAATCTAGTGGCGATAATCAACATTTACGCCAACAAATAATTTTTCATGAAGTATTCTTCACAGATTTCAATGTTGTAACATAATCTTCGACATAAATTCAATATTGCATTGGTTTTCAGCTAAATATCGGTTGTTTCTATGATAATGTGTGTGCTTTCATGGTGAACAAAACTATCAATGTTTTAGTCTATTTTCATTTTATCATTCCTACAGTATGTTTTTATATAGTGATTAACTTAAATTGTAATGATACTAGCTTTGGTGTCATACACTCCAACGAACGGCCTAATATGTAACTTTCCCCAGTCATTTGCGGTTGCGGTTGCTGAAAATCTAGATGGCTTTTCTGACTGCAGCATGTTGACAGACAGTGCAGTTTGTAATTATTTGATGTGACATGGGCTTTTCAATTCTCCTATTTGAATAGAGCAGGTCAAGAGGGAATATACCAACACAACTTAATTCAGATAATCGTTACTTTCGTACTTGTGGGTCAGACATAACAGTAAACAGTACATCTTTGAATACATGTATTTGAGGAAGGTTACGTAAGAGAGCTTTGCATCCTCCCTCGTGTATGGTAACGACAGGTGTGGTATGGATGTCAACATATTGTGCATTCCATGTCCATTGGGGCTTGTCCAACACAGACAGAATGATTTAATCTCACTGGGATAATACAGTGATGACATCACACATGTCCTACAGAAACGATGACTTGCATATATATGACTACTTGACTAATTCGCATAATTACGTGCATTTACCAAATTTAGGGATATGTAATAATTTGTAGCTTAATATTGTATCAAACTTGGTCGATATATTCGTGGTACTATGGTGACATGATTATAGTAAACGTAACGTATCAAATGGGTCATTGACTTATTAGGTTGACCTGGGATGTTTGTTTTATATGTATATCATTGGCCAAGGATTAGCATATTAGACAGTTAATACAATGAAAGTGTCCACAAACTAATCATAGACCATACACGGTCTACGAACTAATCAACCATTACAATGAAACTGTCAACAAACTTGTTAACCATCATAATGATCCTGACTGTCAACTCGTAAACACACATGCTGTCACTTTTGTTTTTGCCTATAACAGGCTTTTAAATTCTAGACATGGAGCGATACTATAACTAGGAGACATTCATGGCCTCCACTGTATGAAGGTCATACTATTTTATGATATTATAATGAGTCAAAAGGTAAATCTTAATCTGAAGATAATGTAGATACTATTTTTGCAGCCATCTTTATTTATATTTCCACACCTTTACTTTTTTTCAATTAAGGCATCTGTTACAGATGACATATTCATATTTTCAGTAAACTTAATACTTTAACAACATCGCATGTCCTAGTTTGACTGAAAGGTCAATAGACTGTCTCAAGGATATCGGATTCAGACCACACGGGATTCCAAGCATACTCGAATACATGAGACGACAGTCTGCATTTCATAAATATCTGGGATTCATAGTGATCATTCATCAAATTATGTTTTGAGAATACTTTTAGACTTTAAGGACGTCACAATAAAGAACACTTGGGACGGGGAGGCACCTCAGTACTTGGTAAGGGGCACTTGGCTTCGCGGGAAGTCAATGAACATGCTGGGTGTTGGCCTTGGTTTCCAATGTAGACTAAAACACAAACTGTGATTCGAGTGTTATTACTTGGTCTGTCAGCTGTGTGCGAAGATCAGAAAGTAATACATCTTTCTTGAGAAACCAGCGTTACGGTAGGGAAATACTTTCAGTTCATATCTGTTCGTTTTATGTATGCATCAGATAGATCAACAAAGGTCTTTGTATTAAAGTAGCCATGTTTAGAAGCAATAACTGGCAATTGAGTCAATACTGCACCCCCCCCAAAAAAAAATCCATATCACATTCTGCAAAATTGATGGCATGCATTCCATCTTACAGAAAATAAACCTGACGCAACATGGCAAAGGTCAACTGTAGTCGAGGCTGTTGGAAAAAATGGGCAAAAGAAAATCTGCTTTTCATATTTACCTTTGTTGGAGTCATTCTTGGTTTTACTCTTGTTTTCATTATCAAGGTAAGTTCGAAGTTCTTTTTAGTATTAATATATTTTCATGTTGCAATCTTGTGATCAAGTTAGACTTAAAAGCACAACAGTCTTTTAATGCACACCCACACACCCACATCCCCCTCCACACACACGCACGCACGCACAGACACGCACATGTACGCGCGCAAGCACGCATGCCCCGGGTTTCTCACGCCGTAAAAACCTAGCCAGTATCTATCCAAACAAAGCTTAGTTTCCAAACAGAAATTTACATGATTTACAGAAGACCTTTGGAGAATTAAACGTGGTGATCGATCTTAGTATGGGTAAGAGCTTGGTACAGTCATCGCGACACGCTTAAGAAATCATTTCACCCGGACATGCTTATCTGACCACCATCGAACTTTAAGAGTCATCTTGCAAAGTAACTGTTCCGCAAATATGCATGTCCCTTCACTACTGCCATTACTATGATTATTATGAGAACAATGTGTTCATGTGCATTATGTCGTCATTCAGTAGTTTTAAAATGTTAACCACTATTTCATGTATTCACTTTCCTTAGCCATTCAATCCATCGGCTAATGCTATCATGTGGATTGGTTTGCCCGGTGAACTTTTCATGCGAGGCCTTTATTGCATGGTTATACCGGTTCTGACGGCAAGTGTCGTTACAGGTACGTCAAAATGGGCAATTCGGTTTGGCGGACATAACGCCTAGGCATACAGAAAAACAGAAAAAAAAGAAAGACAATATTTAAAAAAAACAACCAAAACAAGATAAAAGGTTACAGGACATCAAAAAAAAAAAAAACAATTCAAAAACCGCACAGCGGATGGTATGAAAGAGTTCTTATGCCGGGTTGTCCTGCAAGCTGGGCATCTTAGTATGGGTCATTATAACCCTTTCTTTAAAAAATATATATTACTAGACTAGTATATTACTCACAGCCATCGCATCAGACACAATAAGCTTAAATTTAAGTAGGAAGGAATACTTTCATTACATTTTATCCAAATATTCAGATTTTTTATGCGTCTTGTTTAAATTAAATAACACTATCATTATTTGACATGGAGATATACAGTGTCGACTGAAATGTACCGTATAACTTATCTGCTGAACTCTTTTCCACCTCCCAGCTACTGCCTCGGTCCATCCTAAAGCTAATGGTAAGATGAGTGCAATAAGTTTCGCCTACATGATAGGCGTGGTGTTTTGTGGCGTTGTAGTTGGTTTGAGCTTGACTTTGTCAATCAAACCTGGAAAAATTGGAACTGATGACGACAGCACTGACTTCACAGCTGCACACTATGAAACTCAGGACGTTGTTGCTGATTTGTTACGGTGGGTGCACCACTCTGTAATATAATAGTTATGACGTGAGATGACCGCAAATTGATTTTAAGAACAATTCATACATGATTTTGATGCTTTGGGTAATTCATAGAGACAGTTATGAATTTGAACTGTTAGCTGAGCACAGGTTTACAGAAGAAGGTTATGCATACATACATACATACATACATACATACATACATACATACATACATACATGCATGCATGCATGCATGCATGCATGCATACATACATACATACATACATACATACATACATACATACATACATATAATTAACAACGCTACAATATATATTATATATATATATATATATATATATATATATATATATATATATATATATATATGTGCGTGTGTGTGTGTGTGTGTGTGTGTGTGTGTGTGTGTGTGTGTGTGTGTGTGTGCCAGATATTTAATGAACATAATTCATTAATTAATTTTCTTATATTTTCTGTTCACAGAAATTTGGTACCAAATAATATTGTCAAAGCATGCTTCAAAACGGTCAGTTACTTGAATTTTTTTTCCAATCAAGCATATTTTCTTATTGCGTAACATTTGGTTTACGGAATTATAATATTTCTCGCGACAACAAGTATGCAAAGCAAGTTATTAATAATAGTATTTCACATGAAAATGGATCATTGCTTAAAATATCATTCACTAAGCCTTATTACTTTGCCGGGATTGGATGCTGATACCGTAGGATTTAATTTTGAACTTGAAAACTTGAATTTGGATAATCATTTTTGGATTAAATTGTCCTTTTAGGCGTACACTTCTTATAAATTTGATGAAGACATTAGGAGTGTGTCCACTGGTACCAACGATTCGTTACAACTACTAAACAACAGCGCCACACCATCCTCTTCACCGTATGATATAGACTTGAACAATGAGGGCGCAACTCCCGCTCCTGTTGTCGTTGTTACCAAAATGACCAAGTCACTGCAATATGGCGATGGAACGAATTTGCTTGGTAGGAATACTTCCTGATAATATTCTTTTCTCTCTCCTTTTATATTCATTGAACCAGACTGTTTTGACATCACCGAACCGAATTTTGACGTTATTGACTAGTCTACTAGTAGTTTTATACTTATAAGTTACATTTCATAATTATGGAGTGTATATCTTCAACTTTGAAGTGTTTGTGTCTTCACTTTAGTCAACCAGTCACATGTCAAATGTTCCATGTGAAGCGCATTTTATTCAATAAACTATGTCTAAAATATCAGACCCTGGCGCAATTTCTCGCTACAATTCCTCTCCCCTCCTGCTCTCGCCCTCCCCACACATTCATTTTCCATCCATACCTTTCCCCGACCATCTCTCTCTCCCTCCCTCCCTCCCTCCCTCCCTCCCTCCCTCCCTCCCCCCCTCTCTCTCTCTCTCTCTCTCTCTCTCTCTCTCTCTCTCTCTCTCTCTCTCTCTCTCTCTCTCTCTCTCTCTCTCTCTCTCTCTCTCTCTCTCTCTCTCTCTGAATTTATATTGCGATGTCGCAATTATTCAGATAAATACAGACTTGTATGTAATCTAATTATCACAGTATACATTCAAATGAATGTTACCCTGTCTGCCATCAGTGACATGGAATGACCAATCCTGAAAACAGTCCCATTCTACTCATAGTATGATTAACGTCGTATTTTTCTACTCTAGGGTTGTTGGTATTTTCAGTAGTGTTCGGTATTGCAATTAGCGTAATAGGGGAGGAAGCCCGTGCAATGTACGACTTCATGTCATCACTGAGAGTTATCTCGATCAGAATTCTGTCCGTGTATCTTTGGTAAGGAAATGTGTCTTTTAATCACATGAAATTAACACAGTTACTTGAAACTGACATTTTGTGTGCAAAAAGGGGGGGGGGGGCGCTCTTATATGCCGTACTTTAACCAAACCAAATAGTCGTAATATAGCTTACATTATAATGAAAGTTAGAGAATGTCTTTATTAAGTGATAACAGTTTACTACTAAGCATCGAAACAGATGTACACCAGCAGCGTATATCATACATGTATATATTAACACCCTTACGCTGTTTATACCCTACACGGTCTATTGTTAAATATCAAGAAGTTTGAATACCCTTTGTTATAAATGTATTCATTCCTGCTTTTCTAAGGTAGATGAATTACTTCCATAGTTGTGGTCTAACATATGTGTCACAAAACATTTAGTACCTTTCAACAAACAGATATGCAATACAACTATTTGCCGTCAATCATGATGGTCTAAATTGAGCGTCAACCATTAAGTCCACTGCCATCTGTATGGTCACAAAACAACTTTGTGACGATGCAGATGCTTTTAGAGAACTTTCGTATTGGACATATATCAGGAACAGATTAGGAATTTGTTGCTATCTTCCACATTACTTATCATGGAAATATTTGTTTTTGTATACGATTACTGAACAAAAACTTCTAACTTCTGAGGTACCGCTTTCAGTTTGAGTCAAATAATTGTATGTGTTTGTGCTTATTGTTTACAGGCTGTTGCCAATTGGCACACCAAGTCTGATATTGAAATCTATGTTACAAGTTGATAACCTTATCGCTGTGTGGAAGTCATTGGGGCTATTCTCTGCTGCAGTCATTGTTGGACTTCTTATCCATTGGTTTATTACACTTTCATTGATATACTTCATCACAACCAGGAAGAATCCGTACTTATATCAACTGCGATGTGCACGTGCTATTTTGATGGCAATGATCACCAAAACCAAGTATGACACGATTTTGTATTTCTACGATTGCAACGACAGACAGGATTTATTGACTGGTTATGCAACAATAATGACAAAATGACAAATCGGAAGTTTCTATAAAATCGTCCACTTTACGAAACACACCGTATATGCTTATTCAATCGTTAGGCCTTGATGTGGTTTCTGATGGCATAATGCAGTAACTGCATCGTATCAATTATGTAGGCCTAAAAATCCACATTCTTTGTCAATCTCTTGTTCTTGAAGAGATTTCCTCAAAAAACTATTTTCGTGGGGTGTATTTATTCAAGTTGGAATAAGGTATACCAGGGTTCAACTCTGAAAATGCCATATATACTACAAATTTAGCATAATGCATAGATTTGAAACCGATATAATATTGTAACAAGCATTACTAACAAGGGGACATTTTTTGAAGAATATATTGTATGAAATACTCAATAATTATTAATAAAAATACACTCTAAATTTGACTTTCCTCACAAAATAATACAATGAACCATGCTCTGTAACTACAGTATTTCATGATATTACATAAAAAGAAAAAGAAAAAAGAAAGCAAGCAAACTGATAAACAAACAAACAAACAAACAAACAAACAAACAAACAAACAAACAAACAAACAAAACCCCAAAAACGGGTACTGTTAATTTTTGAGAGATACATCTACTGATCGGTAATAGGTGATTGAATGATCCTCAGAAAAGGCTCTTGTTTGGGATAAATTCGATATTTTTGATACATTGAAATGGTAACATTAAATGGTCGGTGGTTTTCTTACAGCGCTGCCAATATGCCAGAGATATTCCGCTGTGTTGAAATCAACAACGGTGTCAACAGGAGAATCAGTAACTACGTGGTGTCTCTAAATGTGGGGATGAAGAGTGATGGTTCTGCTTTATTCATTATAAGTGGTGCTCTGTATCTAGCTCAGTCCGTCGGGATGGCTTTGAACTTTGGACATATCTTAACAATGGCGTAAGTAAGATATTCATAACATTGCAGGTAGTAGAACCACCATGATTGACATTGTGACAGTGTGAATGTGAGGGTCGATAAAAACCCAGTTCAGAGTAGGACAGTGAAACACTATTGCCTTAAAGAGGTGTAGAAAAACGTTTGTCTGTGTAATCCTTATGTCTCCACTGATAATAAAGTACTAATGCAAGAGCCCGAGATTGAACCCCTCGCCTTTTTAAACACAACTTCATAACTGATAATAGTAGTACTACAAATATGTCATCATCGTAAACTACAAATTGTAACCTATTTTGTTTCAGCATTGTTGCATGGGTGATGGGACTGTGTTTACCAGCTGTGCCAAGCGCAAGCCTCGTATCCATAGTGACGGTTTGCAATGCAGTTGCAATTCCTACATATAATATAGGATTATTGGTATCCATGGAATGGTTACTGTAAGTGTAAACAAAATATGATATTCTCTCTTTGTACGTACGTACGTACGTACGTACGTACGTACGTGTGTGTGTGTGTGTGTGTGTGTGTGTGTGTGTGTGTGTGTGCGCGCGCGCGCGTGTGTGTGTGTGTGTGTACGTATGTATGTTTACTAACCCTTTCATCCTTCCTGCACTCACTCTCTTCGCCCTCCTGTTTGTATCTTGTTCTAGTACGTTCCCACATAGTTACAGTAGCTAACGTTTAGACGATCACATTATTTTGGTATGTTCTAACGTACATGTGTGTATCATAATTATTTCGTTGTAAGGGTTAGACGGTGTTGATGAATATATGTGAGTGTTTAAGTCATAGTGATTGTGATTGTCATTGGTAATTTAAAGCTTGTTGACTCCTAGGTGTAAAAGTAGCTCCTGGAAGGCTCACACATCTTCAGCAAAGGTGTTATTGATTATTCACTTAGCACTAAATGGTCTAAAATAAAAAAATTATGATTAACATTGCGTAAACCTTTAAATTTACTTTGTATATTGATTATATATACAGGGATGCATTGAGAACCGCTGTCAACTGCGTCAGTCATTGTTCGGCAGCTGGGATAGTTGACTCTATAATGGGCAAGGATATTGAAGAACCGAAGGCTAACGGCACAGATATTGCTGTGCCAGTGGAAAGTGGAAACACAAAGGAAGAAGGCGAATCGTTTTTATAAGTTGACGTCGAACAGTTTTCTTTTATATTGCAATGATCGCAGCCAGAGTCGAGTAACACTAAACAGTCGTGTGCAGTCGTCTGGTGACACTAATGTATGTGTTAAATGCAATCGTGCCGGTGATTTTTTTTTAAATAATGTATTATGTTATGATAAAAATTTGTTACGAATATTCCAAAGCTGGACAAACACACGTTATGATATGAATGATAATGGAAGAGAATCAATGTCACAGATAATTTTGGGTCACGTCTTCAAAATAATTAGAAGGCAAAATCGTCAACAGTCATATTACAAATATAATGTCCATCGGACATGTAATATTCAACCTCATGTATAGCCTCATATTAAACCTTATTTATACTTTATATGTATTTTTTTTATATTCTCATACACATTTCGATTACCTCATTTGATTTCTAAGCATTATAAATGATACCACAAGAAATTGTTTTGTCAACACGTTTTGTTAAAGATGATCATTTGTAGTAAGGACTGAATATATACACATTATTGCCATAGTAACGTGATACATAGAATTTGATTATACTAATGATACCGTAGAATATATGTAATGCACGTGTAATGGGTCTGGACTTGGTTTAATTTAGATTGAATTTTTGTACATTCATACTCTTTATTTTGATATTTAAATTACTGTAAGTAGTAATTAGAATATGTACAAGACAGACAATTTGCTACAGACTGGGTGCAAATTAATACCGTTCAACAATTATTTCATGCCCATTCCAAGTTGGATATTGACTATTCATTCCACTTGGATTACTGGATTATTTCAAACAATCGAAATGTATCGATTAAATTAAAGACTACAATGGAAGGTAATCTGGTATGTTCATCTTTGCTTGTATAGTGGTGGCTTATAAACAACATGTTTGACTCAAGTCGTGTAATTCAGTTGATGATGCAGCCATGCATGTTGTTCGGTTAATTCTTTTTTAATATTTTTTTTTCTAATTAAAGGTGATAAAACAACATGTATGGTTTAATGTTGTGTTACTATGGTACCGTATGGCGCGCAACAAAATAATATTCATTGGTGGGCAATAAAGTACCCAATATCATCATACAGGGATCCACAAAGAAATACTAATTGTCCATCACATGTGGGAATATAAACTTTGAATTTCTCAAATTCTACCGTCGGATGATGCTATGTAAAGTCATAGCTGCCGAAAATCCAAATATCGATGTTTCGTTTGTACCACTTTGAATATGTGAAGAATACGCTAAAATTCGTTCATTGCAAACAGTTTTTATTTTTTCGATGGCTTAAATTTGATTTCCGAAAAGAATCATCCTGTAATTTCTTAATTCTCGTACACTTTAATGGTATTTTTAGCTGTCAACACTTTATCTCCACAATAGAGAATTAATATCATTTTTTTTGTCATTTTGCAGAATTCTCGTCCTAAGTGTCATGTATGACATACGTTTTTGAATAGCCGGTTTCAAATTAGATGAATACAGTGAATTGTACAAACAACCATCGTGTGTCACAACATAGTTAATCTAGATAATTACAAAACTTGAATAATTCAACATATGACATATCTACATACGTCATGCATAGCAGCACACGTTGAGTTCTGAAGTTTGCCACTCGGTAGTCTTGGTTACCTAGACTCTCATCGTTGGGGCTACGCTATGCAGGTATCATTTTGAAAAGTTAGGTGAGTAAGACAGCTAGATGTATAAGTGAAGCTGTGTTGGAGCAGTAGTACAATTCTAATACTTAAATTGAATGCTGTCATATGAAGTTGTATATGGAATATATCGTGCAAAATCGATATATGCGAACTGGTAGCAATTTAGTTCAAATTCGATGAACCATCACAAATCAATATGTAACTTCACTAAAAGGAGCCTCAGTTATCCATATTTGAGCGTTTACTACGTCACAGTTGTGTTCAGTATATTATTTAAACCTTGAGTTCATACAAACTTTGCAATTAATTATTGATGCAAAGCTGTGCGCTAGAAACTTTATTGTTACAGAATCCCTTTACAACACAGTTGCACCCAGAATGCCATTTGATTTCATTGGATTTCATTGGATATGATTACATGCAGTTCAAATGTATAGATATCACATCTACTAAAATGTGTAATACTGAGTTGACAATATTCATATTGGCTAACGTACTAAAACAATGGTTAACATAATAAAACAATAGTTAATAAAACAATGGTTAATGTAATAAAACAATGGTTAATGTTAAAAAACAATGGTTAATGTTAAAAAACAATAGTTAATAAAACAATGGTTAATATAATAAAACAATAGATAATGTAATAAAACAACAAGTAATGTTAAAAAACTTGGTAATGTAATAAAACAATGGTTAATGTAATAAAACAATGGTAGTTTGAGAAACACATCACATGAGTGTGTTTTATTTTGAGGATTGTTGAGGATGCTTCCTCTATGCCCTCTTTTCATCGCTACGTTATTTCCTTTGAGGTACATGTGTACTTAATATGAAAACGTCTATCTGTATTAATATATCTCTTCCTTTGTTTTTCCCTGGACCCATTCCTTCTCATGTACACTCAGATACCCACATTCACTGTCTGTCTGTCTGTCTGTCTGTCTGTCTGTCTGTCTGTCTGTCACGCCACCACCAAGTAATATAATTTATCACACAACCACAAACCACAATGATTGAATTCTCCGTATTGAAACTCCTTATAAATACCCTATGTTCGTATTACATGGTTTGGTGGTGTTTTCATAGGATTTATTCCTGAATAACATCCGCGTCCTCCTTGATACAGCCAACCCCTAACGAGAAGCAGTAACCTAGTACAAGTAATAACAACCGTGTAGCATGTATTAAAACACACGAGAAACCACATACATTAAGACCTCACGTGCAAACCCCTTTACATTCCAAAGTAACAGAACTATATCAAAATGTACGTTAGGAATGTTGTTATATCGTGTCACTAAAATCTATGGCGATTGTCAAAAAATGATACACGTGCAATGACACCACATTTGGTAAACTCAAGTTCGAATCGCGATGGAATTTTCCACTTAAGAAGCCTCTCAAGTGCATTGTATATAGCTATTATTGGTAGGAATCATATTCGTCTTCATATGTTGCATGTCCTAAAAGTAACAATTGTTTCTTTGCAAATAGGATATGAGTAAAAACGATGATATTCTCTTTGTACGTACGTACGTACATACGTGTGTGTATGTATGTGTGCTAACCCTTTCATCCTTCTTGCACTCACCCTCTTCGTCCTCCTGTTTGTATCTTGTTCTAGCACGTTCCCACATAGTTACAGTAGCTAACGTTTATACGATCACATTATTTTGGTATGTTCTAACGTACATGTGTGTATCATAATTATTTCGTTGTAAGGGTTAGACGGTGCTGATGAATATATGTGAGTGTTTAAGTCATAGTGATTGTGATTGTCATTGGTAACTTAAAGCTTGTTGACTCCTAGGTGTAAAAGTAGCTCCTGAAAGGCTCACACATCTTCAGCAGAGGTGTTATTGATTATTCACTAAATGGTCTCAAATAAAAAATTATGATTAACATTGCGTAAACCTTTAAATTTACTTTGTATATTGATTATATATACAGGGATGCATTGAGAACCGCTGTCAACTGCGTCAGTCATTGTTCGGCAGCTGGGATAGTTGACTCCATAATGGGCAAAGAAATTGAAGAACCGAAGGCTAACGGCACAGATATTGCTGCGCCAGTGGAAAGTGGAAACACAAAGGAGGAAGGCGAATAGTTTTTATAAGTTGACGTCGAACAGTTTTCTTTTATATTGCAATGATCGCTGCCAGAGTCGAGTAACACTAAACAGTCGTGTGCAGTCGTCTGGTGACACTAATGTATGTGTTAAATGCAATCGTTCCGGTGATTTTGTTTAAAATGATGTATTATGTTATGATAAAAAGTTGTTACGAATATTCCAAAGCTGGACAAACACACGTTATGATATGAATGATAATGGAAGAGAATCAATCTCACAGATAGTTTTGGGTCACGTCTTCAAAATAGTTAGAAGGCAAAATCGTCATCAGTCATATTACAAATATAATGTCCATCGGACATGTAATATTCAACCTCATGTATAGCCTCATATTAAACCTTATTTATACTCTATATGTATTTTTTTATATTCTCATACACATTTCGATTACCTCATTTGATTTCTAAGCATTATAAATGATACCACAAGAAATTGTTTTGTCAACACGTTTTGTTAAAGATGATCATTTGTAGTAAGGACTGAATATATACACATTATTGCCATAGTAACGTGATACATAGAATTTGATTATACTAATGATACCGTAGAATATATGTAATGCACGTGTAATGGGTCTGGATTTGGTTTAATTTAGATTGAATTTTTGTACATTCATACTCTTTATTTTGATATTTAAATTACTGTAAATAGTAATTAGAATATGTACAAGACAGACAATTTGCTAAAGACTGGGTGCAACTTAATACCGTTCAACAATTATTTCATGCCCATTCCAAGTTGGATATTGACTATTCATTCCACTTGAATTACTGGATTATTTCAAACAATCGAAATGTATCGATTAAATTAAAGACTACAATGGAAGGTAATCTGGTATGTTAATCTTCGCTTGTATAGTGGTGGCTTATAAACAACATGTTTGACTCAAGTCGTGTAATTCAGTTGATGATGCAGCCATGCCATTTGTTCGGTTAATTCTTTTTTAATATTTTTTTTTCTAATTAAAGGTGATAAAACAACATGTATGTTACTATGGTACCCTATAGCGCGTAACAAAATAATATTCATTGGTGGGTAATAAAATACCCAATATCATCATACACAGGGATCCACAAGGGAATACGAAATGTCCATCACATTTGGGAATATAAACTTTGAATTTCTCAAATTCTGCCGTCGGATGATGCAGTGTAAGGTCATAGCTGGTGAAGAATCCAAATATCGATATTTCGTTTGTACCACTTTGAATATGTGAAGAATACGCCAAAATTCGTTCATTCGCAAAATAGTTTTTATTTTTTCATTCCCGAAAAGAATCATCCTGTAATTTCTTAATTCTCGTATAATAATCATTTTTTTAGCTGTCAACACTTTACCTTCATAATAATGAATTATAGAAATTTTTCTCATTTTGCAGAATTCTCGTCCTAATTGTCATGCATGAAATACGTTTTTGAAAAGCCGGTTTCAAATTAGATGAATACAGTGGATCGTGCAAACAACCACCGTGTGTCACAACATAGTTAATCTAGATAATTACAAAACTTGAATAATGCAACATATGACATTTAATGCATTATATCTACATACGTCATGCATAGCAACACAAGTTGAGTTCTGAAGCTTGCCACTCAGTAGTCTTGGTTACCTAGCCTGTCATCGTTGGGGCTACGCTATGCAGGTATCATTTTGAAAAGTTAGGTGAGTAAGACAGCTAGATGTATAGGTGAAGCTGTGTTGGAGCAGTAGTACAATTCTAATACTTAAATTGAATGCTGTCATATGAAGTTGTATATGGAATATATCGTGCAAAATCGATATATGCGAACTGGTAGCAATTTAGTTCAAATTCGATGAACCATCACAAATCAATATGTAACTTCACTAAAAGGAGCCTCAGTTATCCATATTTGAGCGTTTACTACGTCACAGTTGTGTTCAGTATATTATTTAAACCTTGAGTTCATACAAACTTTGCAATTAATTATTGATGCAAAGCTGTGCGCTAGAAACTTTATTGTTACAGAATCCCTTTACAACACAGTTGCACCCAGAATGCCATTTGATTTCATTGGATTTCATTGGATATGATTACATGCAGTTCAAATGTATAGATATCACATCTACTAAAATGTGTAATACTGAGTTGACAATATTCATATTGGCTAACGTACTAAAACAATGGTTAACATAATAAAACAATAGTTAATAAAACAATGGTTAATGTAATAAAACAATGGTTAATGTTAAAAAACAATGGTTAATGTTAAAAAACAATAGTTAATAAAACAATGGTTAATATAATAAAACAATAGATAATGTAATAAAACAATAAGTAATGTTAAAAAACTTGGTAATGTAATAAAACAATGGTTAATGTAATAAAACAAGGGTAGTTTGAGAAACACATCACATGAATGTGTTTTATTTTGAGGATTGTTGAGGATGCTTCCTCTATGCCCTCTTTTCATCGCTACGTTATTTCAGTTGAGGTACATGTGTACTTAATATGAAAACGTCTATCTGTATTAATATATCTCTTCCTTTGTTTTTCCCTGGACCCATTCCTTCTCATGTACACTCAGATACCCACATTCACTGTCTGTCTGTCTGTCTGTCTGTCTGTCTGTCTGTCACGCCACCACCAAGTAATATAATTTATCACACAACCACAAACCACAATGATTGAATTCTCCGTATTGAAACTCCTTATAAATACCCTATGTTCGTATTACATGGTTTGGTGGTGTTTTCATAGGATTTATTCCTGAATAACATCCGCGTCCTCCTTGATACAGCCAACCCCTAACGAGAAGCAGTAACCTAGTACAAGTAATAACAACCGTGTAGCATGTATTAAAACACACGAGAAACCACATACATTAAGACCTCACGTGCAAACCCCTTTACATTCCAAAGTAACAGAACTATATCAAAATGTACGTTAGGAATGTTGTTATATCGTGTCACTAAAATCTATGGCGATTGTCAAAAAATGATACACGTGCAATGACACCACATTTGGTAAACTCAAGTTCGAATCGCGATGGAATTTTCCACTTAAGAAGCCTCTCAAGTGCATTGTATATAGCTATTATTGGTAGGAATCATATTCGTCTTCATATGTTGCATGTCCTAAAAGTAACAATTGTTTCTTTGCAAATAGGATATGAGTAAAAACGATGATATTCTCTTTGTACGTACGTACGTACGTATGTGTGTGTGTGTGTGTCTGTGTGTGTACGTATGTATGTGTGCTAACCCTTTCATCCTTCTTGCACTCACCCTCTTCGTCCTCCTGTTTGTATCTTGTTCTAGCACGTTCCCACATAGTTACAGTAGCTAACGTTTATACGATCACATTATTTTGGTATGTTCTAACGTACATGTGTGTATCATAATTATTTCGTTGTAAGGGTTAGACGGTGCTGATGAATATATGTGAGTGTTTAAGTCATAGTGATTGTCATTGGTAACTTAAAGCTTGTTGACTCCTAGGTGTAAAAGTAGCTCCTGAAAGGCTCACACATCTTCAGCAGAGGTGTTATTGATTATTCACTAAATGGTCTCAAATAAAAAATTATGATTAACATTGCGTAAACCTTTAAATTTACTTTGTATATTGATTATATATACAGGGATGCATTGAGAACCGCTGTCAACTGCGTCAGTCATTGTTCGGCAGCTGGGATAGTTGACTCCATAATGGGCAAGGATATTGAAGAACCGAAGGCTAACGGCACAGATATTGCTGCGCCAGTGGAAAGTGGAAACACAAAGGAGGAAGGCGAATCGTTTTTATAAGTTGACGTCGAACAGTTTTCTTTTATATTGCAATGATCGCAGCCAGAGTCGAGTAACACTAAACAGTCGTGTGCAGTCGTCTGGTGACACTAATGTATGTGTTAAATGCAATCGTTCCGGTGATTTTGTTTAAAATGATGTATTATGTTATGATAAAAAGTTGTTACGAATATTCCAAAGCTGGACAAACACACGTTATGATATGAATGATAATGGAAGAGAATCAATCTCACAGATAATTTTGGGTCACGTCTTCAAAATAGTTAGAAGGCAAAATCGTCAACAGTCATATTACAAATATAATGTCCATCGGACATGTTATATTTAACCTCAGGTATAGCCTCAACCATTATAAATGATACCAGGACTGAATATATACACATTATTGCCATAGTAACGTGATACATAGAAGATGATTATACTAATGATACCGTAGAATATATGTAATGCACGTGTAATGGGTCTGGATTTGGTTTAATTTAGATTGAATTTTCATACTCTTTATTTTGATATTTAAATTACTGTAAGTAGTAATTAGAATATGTACAAGACAGACAATTTGCTACAGACTGGGTGCAAATTAATACCGTTCAACAATTATTTCATGCCCATTCCAAGTTGGATATTGACTATTCATTCCACTTGGATTACTGGATTATTTCAAACAATCGAAATGTATCGAGTAACTAAAGAACAACAATGGAAGGTAATCTGGTATGTGAATCTTTGCTTGTATAGTGGTGGCTTATAAACAACATGTTTGACTCAAGTCGTGTAATTCAGTTGATAATGCAGCCATGTATGTTGTTCGGTTAATTCTTTTTTAATATTTTTTTTTTCTAATTAAAGGTGATAAAACATCATGTATGGTTTAATGTTGTGTTACTATGGTACCGTATGGCGCGCAACAAAATAATATTCATTGGTGGGCAATAAAGTACCCAATATCATCATACAGGGATCCACAAAGAAATACTAATTGTCCATCACATGTGGGAATATAAACTTTGAATTTCTCAAATTCTACCGTCGGATGATGCTATGTAAAGTCATAGCTGCCGAAAATCCAAATATCGATGTTTCGTTTGTACCACTTTGAATATGTGAAGAATACGCTAAAATTCGTTCATTGCAAACAGTTTTTATTTTTTCGATGGCTTAAATTTGATTTCCGAAAAGAATCATCCTGTAATTTCTTAATTCTCGTACACTTTAATGGTATTTTTAGCTGTCAACACTTTATCTTCACAATAGAGAATTAATATCATTTTTTTTTGTCATTTTGCAGAATTCTCGTCCTAAGTGTCATGTATGACATACGTTTTTGAATAGCCGGTTTCAAATTAGATGAATACAGTGAATTGTACAAACAACCACCGTGTGTCACAACATAGTTAATCTAGATAATTACAAAACTTGAATAATTCAACATATGACATATCTACACACGTCATGCATAGCAGCACACGTTGAGTTCTGAAGTTTGCCACTCGGTAGTCTTGGTTACCTAGACTCTCATCGTTGGGGCTACGCTATGCAGGTATCATTTTGAAAAGTTAGGTGAGTAAGGCAACTAGATGTATAAGTGAAGCTGTGTTGGAGCAGTAGTACAATTCTAATACTTAAATTGAACGCTGTCATATCAAGTTGTATATGGAATATATCGTGCAAAATTGATATATGCGAACTTGTAACAATTTATTTCAAATTCGATGAACCATCACAAATCAATATGTAACTTCACTAGAAAGAGCCTCAGTTATCCATATTTGAGCGTTTACTACGTCACAGTTGTGTTCAGTATATTATTTAAACCTTGAGTTCATACAAACTTTGCAATTAATTATTGATGCAAAGCTGTGCGCTAGAAACTTTATTGTTACAGAATCCCTTTACAACACAGTTGCACCCAGAATGCCATTTGATTTCATTGGATTTCATTGGATATGATTACATGCAGTTCAAATGTATAGATATCACATCTACTAAAATGTGTAATACTGAGTTGACAATATTCATATTGGCTAATGTACTAAAACAATGGTTAATAAAACAATGGTTAACGTAATAAAAAATGGATAGTATAATAAAACAATGGTTAGTGTAATTAAACAAAAAACAATAGTTAATAAAATGGTTAGTATGATAAAACAATGGTTAGTGTAATAAAACAATACATGTAGTTAATAAAACAATTGTTAAAGTAATAAAACAATGGTCAATGTAAAAAAACAATCATTTTATGGTTAATGTAATAAAACAATGGTAGTTTGAGAAACACATCACATGAATGTGTTTTATTTTGAGGATTGTTGAGGATGCTTCCTCTATGCCCTCTTTTCATCGCTACGTTATTTCCTTTGAGGTACATGTGTACTTAATATGAAAACGTCTATCTGTATTAATATATCTCTTCCTTTGTTTTTCCCTGGACCCATTCCTTCTCATGTACACTCAGATACCCACATTCACAGTCTCTGTCTGTCTGTCTGTCTGTCTGTCTGTCTGTCTGTCTGTCACGCCACCACCAAGTAATATAATTTATCACACAACCACAAACCACAATGATTGAATTCTCCGTATTGAAACTCCTTATAAATACCCTAAGTTCGTATTACATGGTTTGGTGGTGTTTTCATAGGATTTATTCCTGAATAACATGTAGCGTAAGTTACCTCATGACCTGACCGCGTCCTCCTTGATACGGATACAGCCAAACCCTAACGAGAAGCAGTAACCCAGTACCAGTAATAACAACCGTGTAGCACGTATTAAAACACACGAGAAACCACATACATTAAGACCTCGCGTGCAAACCCCTTTACATTCCAAAGTAACAGAACTATATCAAAATGTACGTTAGGAATGTTATTATATCGTGTCACTAAAATCTATGGCGATTGTCAAAAATGATACACGTGCAATGACACCACATTTGGTAAACTCAAGTTCGAATCGCGATGGAATTTTCCACTCATATCAAGAAGCCTCTCAAGTGCATTGTATATAGCTATTATTGGTAGGAATCATATTCTTCTTCATATGTTGCATGTCCTAAAAGTAACAATTGTTTCTTTGCAATTAGGATATGAGTAAAAACGAATAAATAATGACACTGTCGACGTTCTCTGCATCACTACCATTGATTAGTTAGTGCACATGTTAAACAAGAGCTAAATAGCATTATTAAAATTCTGTGACATTGTAGTGAATTAATTAACTTCCATGGTGCCAACTATTTCCTACGAAGGTTAAGTTCCTAGTCTTGAATTCGTGTTATTGACACCCGTCAAACGAATCTCATGTGATGTTTCACATTGATGAGGTATGATTTGATTAATTATAACTGTTTAAAAATATCCCTTTCTTTGTAATTAGCATAACGAACAAAGTAGTGACAGTGGCGATACTTAACATCATTGCGTGCAACTGTAAAACAAGAGCAAATTAGCATGACTGTCAAAATTCTGCGATATTTTAATGAATTAGATTCAATGGTATCAATTATTAAGTTAAGGTTAAGTTCTCCGTCTTAACGTTATGCCAACGTCTATCGCATACGCAGTTCCAAACTCTAAATGCATTGGTTAACTATACGACCTTTTCACTATTTACAATGTTATCAAGAAGTATATGCAACCAATATCAGTAAAAGAAACAATTGTATGGTTGATTTGTCAATATTCAAAATGATTGTTAATGAAATAAAGCAATGACGTTCTTGGTGTAATTTTCAGCTAAATCTTCTTTTTAGAGAGATTTCGATGGATGTTCCCTTATTTCCACAACTCACTGGTATATTTTTTTTACGTATAGATTTAATAATATGTTCTGATTTCGATGGATGTTCCCTTATTTCCACAACTCACTGGTAGATTTTTTTACGTATAGATTTAATAATATATTCTGATTTCGATGGATGTTCCCTTATTTCCACAACTCACTGGTATATTTTTTTACGTATAGATTTAATAATATATTCTGATTTCGATGGATGTTCCCTTATTTCCACAACTCACTGGTAGATTTTTTACGTATAGATTTAATAATATATTCTGATTTCGATGGATGTTCCCTTATTTCCACAACTCACTGGTAGATTTTTTACGTATAGATTTAACAATATATTCTTGCATGTGAATAGGAGTGAACTGAAATATGGACGATAACAATTACATACATGAGTTTCTAAACTTGAACTTCGCACAAACACACCACATTGATAGATTAGATTTGTAAAAAATGAAATCTCGCGAGACTGCGAAATCTCGCGTGATTGCGAAACATCATTTTCAACTGAATGATGTACCTATTCTGTATTCAATTCGAACGTTCTTTGGCAATTTGACAATGAGGATAGACATAAAGGTCACAGGTTAAGTTAGAAAGCCCATTATAGATAACTAGACACTCATATGAGGTCACTATCTATTAAGCTTCCATAGTGGGTAAAATGTGAAGGTTTACTATACTCTATGCCTATCTGATCTTGGAGGGATGAAGTCAAGGTCAAGAAGTTGCCATTTGAAAGCTTGAAAATGTGGATGTAGGTACTTGAATAAAGTTTAAAGCTTGTGATGTTAATGAGCAATATTTGAATATTTACGACAGAAATGACCGCCATTCAGCTGTTATCATGAATGTAATGTAATGAAACAACGTGACGTACATATGCTCTCTATAGCACTTTAGTTAACTATTGCACCTGGCATTTGTTAAATGTTCGGTTAAACTTGGCCCATGTTTGAGATACGGGTGGGCAAGCAGGGACATACTGATACAATGGAACCAACGTAGTAGCCTTCGTCCATTGGGGACTAATAATAAAGTGTACTTACAATGTGCCTGTCCACCGGAGAGCTGTACGCGCGAATAATTTACCCTGGCACGGATCTATAGTGGCACAATGGCCCTTTACACTTTTTCAAATCCCTGCGGGGGGGGGGGGTTACAATCCAATGCAGAATAGGATTAAAACACGCACTTTGGAAACTCTACCACGTACCCAATTATACATATTCACGCTAACCATTCGACTGTTACGACTCCATTACTTTGTAATCTAGATGATGATGTGTCAATAGTGTTTATGAATGTTCGCAAAGTAATTAGCTAATGATATTAAGAAAAGTGGGTAAACACTCATCGTAGTACATTTCACTTTTTTGGTGTGTTACAAGAACTAGACATAGGTTTCTTCTTTCTTTCTTTCTGGCTGTCTGTCTGTCTGTCTGTCTGTCTGTCTGTCTGTCTGTCTGTCTGTCTATATGCATAATTATACATACATACATACATACATACATACATACATACATACAATCTATAATAGTGAGTGTTGCGTTCAAGCTGAGTACAATTACATCACGTATCACTTACTGTATATTTTGTTTCAAGACATATACAATACAGACAAAACGGAACAAGAAATGTTCATAAACGCTCTCCATAACAATACCATATATAAAACAAAGTAGAGTTAATACGTTGCTAAAACTCTGTCACATTGCGGTGAATTGAATTCGATGGCATTATATATTTAATTCAATGCTGCTGACGAAGGTTAAGTTCCTAATCTTAGCATTACGCAAATCTTATAAAGGACCTCTATCACAATATGTAATAACACCCTAACCCAATATATAACACCTTAAGTAATAGCTCCTTCAAGAAGACCATTCTCGTCTGTATCATTGGTGTCTCGATTGGAAAATGGTACTGCATATCAATTATCATTTCATTTACGAATGAGAAAAAGCCATTGCATTTAACTATGTGTTAAATGATAATGACCTTGATAGAGTTTATAAAATCAAAGACCTTGGCATTTTAGTTACTTATCATTTAAGCTATAAGGAGCATGTCGCATTGGTTGTCAACAAAGCTTTTAGAATGCTGGGTTTTATAAAACGAAGTTGTAATTATTTCTCTTGCACACGTTCTCTTAAAACTCTCTATGTTACCTATGTCAGGAATATTCTGGAATACGACTCAATCTTTGGTCCCCTTGGCAAAGGAAACCACAGGCTAGCATTGAAAGGGTTCAGTAAAAAATCATCAAATTTCTTTGTTACAAAACCGGGATCATTTTTAACTGTCATAATTATACACATTTATACGAATTGTTCGATTTGCCATCTCCTCTCAGCGGAGGATGTTTTAGATATCGTATTCTTATAAAAGTGTGTAAATAATGTTTATAATAGTCCGGGGGTTTTGCGTGACAGATATCATATGCTCAAGCTCCGCCCGTTAAGTTTTCATTTCGTCAAACCATCTAGATGCAACATATCGCTTGACAACATAAGTTGAGTCGACACCTGGTCTCCATATTGAAGTTTGAGTCTCATCAGTTTGTTGGGTTTGTGTTAGTGAAACAGTGGTCCTTTTAGTGATCACATCGTGTTGATAAAGTAAGACGTGATGTCTTCGTCAGGATGGTATTGGTGGTTTCTACGTCCACCAATCGATGGTATTGGATTTATTCTTATTCTGTCATGTTTCATGGTCCTTGGATTTGGGTCTGTTGCTGAAGCTACAGGTAAGTCAACACTTTCTCCTACATTAATACTCACTCGATTATTCCAATGAGAAATCGTTTCAACATTATAAAGCTCGAATATGCTGAAAATATAGTATATAGTACAATATAGTTGTAGTATAACACATTTTTGACTATCCCAGCTTTGACTACAAATTTAACGATCTATAGCTAATGACAGTAAACTTATATAGGAGATAGAGCCCTTATGGGGGGGGGGGTACATATATAAACCGTCACACAAAACAACGTACTGCTCATAGGTGTAGAAACTAGTGATGTTTCACCAAATGCTTTAATTTGTTGATATACACAGTTTAATGTATAGATGAATATAGTTATCACGATTGTCTACTGCTATAGAACTTGACGTAAAGTAACAATTTCAATATCAGGCAGTGAGTACACAATTAGGTAGATAACCTATTCCTTATGGTTGATTCAATGTAGTATTTTAGAGTGTAGTTTGTATCCTTCTTCAGTTGGTTTTACTTTGGGTACATGCCATGCCCTATCTGATGTTGTCAGATGACTACTTTGAAATCACGATTCAAGTCATATATCTGAATCGTGTGCACTCGACTCGGACCACACAGTAAAGGATTATCTCATTACAAACCATCCAGAAAACTGATATATTCCACAATTCAAACAGCATAATATGGCTCTTCTGGTCATACACATTCTCGTGTGCCTTATTTGCCTTGTTAGCATGTTGTTTACCATTCGTTAAATAAACACTATTATATTTGGAGAACTGTATAAAACAGTTAACTGGGTACTTTGAATTGATTAAACTCGTTCCGCACAAAACCTTACTTCGGGTACATAATATTGAATGATATTAAATATTCCTGTGAACAAGTGGCATCAATTTCTAATCGTTGCCGGAAATCAACTGTCTAATTAATAATGTTTTAAAACTGTAGATGCCACCTAAAATAGTCTTTTTGTAGTCATATATTCCTCGAACATTCATTTAATGTACAAGTGTCACGGACCAATTTTTGAATATTTACTGTTTCGGAAATGTGTTCCCCTGTCTAAAAATATATTGAATTAGATTCTCAAATTGAGCTACTACATATACACTAATAGTGTTAACCCTGGCTCTGCTAAATGGCAAGAGAACTAGGCATTGACATATTGTGATCAATTGAGTGCAAAACAATAATCTCACTGGTTTGTCAAGTGATAGATTAATGACAGCACATTGTCATAGTGTATACAATAAGTTAGAATTTCGCAGACGATCACACTTAAGTTAATTATCACCGATCGATGATCTTATCGTTTAGCTACAGCTAATCGTATATATAGACGATATTATGACATCATTGTTTAATAATAGAAGTAGCACATTCTGATCTATTTGGGGGTTTTTATTTTCTTAAACCTTTTTTGATATTTTGCTGATCAATATGCAAATTCGAAAACCATTTATAACAATTATTGTTTTGCAGTATTGCCACTTGTATAGTGTAAGTTTTGAAAGAGATAACCAAAACGTGAAGATTGTGATGTAAAATTTATCACATTTGTTAAGAAAATAAAACCCCTAAATACATCACGTATTAAATGTAGAAGAAAAAAGTAACCATCTCGTTGGGAGAGGTAACTGGCGAACCTTAAAACTCTGTCTTTTGAGCTATTTCTGTGTGGTCGTGTTATCCGGTACAAGAGTTACTCTGAATGTAGTGTATACCTAGCTGAACATTCCGTACAGTATTTGAGAACAGTAGCGAAAAACGTGAGAATTATAGCAGATGACACAATCAAAAAGTGTAGCATGGTTGTAAACGTTTCCTGACAACATTTCCAAGCTAACCCTCTTGAAATGATCTGTATGCCAATTCCCTACATTACTACAGTACGGCGCGAGATCAATAGTTCAATGTAGGATAAACACAAAGTATTTTAGCTTGGGGTGTGGGCTTGAGCCATTTTAGTTCTCGATCTCATCCTACAAAAACAATTTTACTTTCATTGATGTGACTAAGTACAACAAATTGAGAAATTCAAAACTTTCGCTATAGTAAATGCATGGCACTAAAATATAGTAAAGTGTCAATAAAAGAGCTTCTTTTTCCTCGCTACATACTGGCTTTGTATTCGTAGCACTACATACATAGTACATACTTGAAATTGAAAGTACTGTCGAACAATTTTCAATTGTGGTCAATTTAGTTAGAGGGGATGAGGCTAACTAAAAGAATTTAGGTTTTTATCCTCCTTTCAACTATTTCTCTGGTCCCCTATCTTTTATAAGGATTTACAAGTTACAGTGTTGTGGTTATACACAAACTTACGCATCATTGCATTTTATAGATGTCACACATCCTTAATTTTGGGGCCCTCATTCGTTCACCTCATGCTTTATTACTTATGACAAATGTCGATAAGAGTTTAATATTCTGTGACATTATGTCTAGGGTGTATCGTAGCTCAACCGAGTGGGCATGCAATAATGGACAATGTATCTCGCTATATTATTGCTGTGATGTAATTATAGATTAATCTTTCTGGCGATGACGAACATGACTGTCATGATGAGTAAATATAATATATAACACGTATCTGAAATAAATTGTCAGGTCATCGTTTAATAATACCATGTTTAAACTGAATGCCCTCCGTAAGGGCATGCAAGTCTTTAGATTTTCGTTCCTACAAACTATAATTGTTGGAATGCAAAATTCTTAACTTTGCTATAGCTATCATACATGATATACCCCTTAACTGACAAATAGTTATGCCAAACTAAGAAATCTGAAGTTTGTATACTTCAGATATTGCCTTTATAGGACACATGCAATTTGTTACCATCAACATGTGCACCAAATTATATGGAATTTGAATCTTGTAGTCTCAAATCATTAATTTTACAAATGATTGATTACAATAAAACACTACACCAGTAAAGTATATCAATGCATGTAGCACATCAAATTAAATGAAATTTGGAGAGTGCATCCTGAAGATAAAGCCTAATTTATGAATCTCGTTAATTATGCAAATGACCCATTAAACTGAAAAGCTATACCAAAAAGCTTTTTAGATCATGTGCGATTATTTGTTTGAAGTATGTACCAAATGTAATTGAATTTGAAGCGTGCATTCTTAACATATAGCCTAATTACAGAAAATCATTAATTATGCAAATGATTCATCAAAACTACAAGCTATATTATCAAACTTTATATGGCACATACACTAATAGATCACTCATATTACATAGTACCTATCAAATAGTAGTAAAACTTTATCTTTTGGTCCTTTTCAGCATCGACTACCCAATGGGACTGTGATTTTGAAATTGGTTTGTGCACCTGGGATCAAGCCACGGATGATGAATTTGATTGGACGAGACATTCGGGGTCTACTGAATCTTTAAACACAGGGCCAGATTTTGACCATACCATTGGTACAAGTAAGTCTAACAGTTGACATTATATTAAAGGTGAAAGGTCAGCGCCAGGGTTTGGTTAAGCCATTGGTACAAGTACAGTCTAACAGTAGAAGTCACAGTCAACTAAATGTGAAAGTTAGGCATGGTTGTGAGTTTGATTACAAACGTCATGGTGAACTAAAGCTTAAATGTCACGGCCAGGGTTGATTACACCATTGGTACAAGTCAGTCTAAGCCAAGTCTTTGCCAAGTAAATGTGAAAGATCAGAGCCAGGGTTTTACCATGCTACTGGTACAATTTTTACAGTAGTCTCGGTTACCTAGCATCTCCACCCTTTGAGAGTCTGGGATATTAACGTCAATGATCACTTCCTATCCACTCCAAATATAGAGGATATAATATCTCCAAATGTGGAGATTTCCCTAAGTTAGGAATATTAATAAGATATAATACGGAAGTAATGATCTTGGCGTGAGGAAGGTTCTACCATGGGTACATTTCTGCCCAGGTTCGTAGCTCTAGAGACATATCTTGGACTTTGTTAGAACGTAAACATCTCTATGATGGACAGCTCTATAAATCTGTTGATTTCCAGCTTATTAGATTCAAGCATTCATCAGATATACGAGCAATCAAAATATGCTTCTTTGTCGCTTGATCAAGCAATCATTGTCTCGTTTGACAGTGCTTTTTACTTTTGTCTTCAAATAGATACTCTTTTGTAAGGTGATAGTACGGAAAGTAAACTTTCCATTGGTATATATAACGTGAATATTGGACGATGGGGAATACTTTTTAATGTCACGGTACCGGTTCGATACCTAGTATTTTTTCATTCAGTTTTTATTCAAACATATGATTGTCATTTCAAGGTCACTTTCAAATTTGAAAGAAATAAATGAATAAAATTGCACGGCATTTCCAATGAAATATGTAATGTTTTTTAAAATAAAAGTATGACACATATAAGGAGCAAAATATCAAACTAACAATGCGTATCACATGATGACATTGTCCATCATGTAGTGTCCAGACTGCTGACGTGGTACAAACTAATGGTGAACTTAATAATAACAGTGATTGAACATGATCTGTAGGAGAGTATTCATTACAATTTTCTGAGCTTAAAACCAGCTTTAGTTTAATTCTTATTAAATATCGTACTTCTGGTGGTTTTGCTGTGTATTTAAAGCGGGAATGGCAAACGCTGCTTAAAAGGAAAACATGCTAGTCACCCCAAATACATCTAAAATGCAACCTTTTGAAAAAAGCTGTTCCATCAATCAGTCTTGCTAGATTGTGTGCTTTGGGATGATCAATGCAGAGAATAAGAGCGTGTTCTCATGCCTTCTTCATCATGTGGTAGCAACTCTTGCTATGAGTATTTTGGTTAATCTCACAAAGGTGATTTTCAAAAGTGTTTAATATAAATACTGATTCTATACAGAGTTGATGAAAACGAAAATTCGGAATCGTTTTCGTTTGAAGCTTTCACATCTCGGTCGACGTCGACAGTGGCCATACTTAAGTACATCTCCTTCCACAAATACTATCTGCAATGCTCCATTCCTCTGACTGTCGCTTGGGTCATCAGCGGGGAGGCTGGGTAAATGAGACTATTTTATTGATATAAAACATAGCCAAGTAAAGACTGACAGGTCAGGGTCATCATCGGTAGAAGTCACAGTCAACTAAAGGTGAAAGGTCAGGGCCAGGGTTTGGTTATACCACTGGTAACCCTAAGTCTGCTGATAAAAGTCATAGTCAGCTAAAGGTGAAAGGTCAGGGCCAGGGTTTGTTTGTTTCTTTGAATGTTGGTTGGTTGGTTTGTTGTTGTTTATTCATGTATTTATCTACTCATTTATCGGTTTATTTGTTTATGTTTATGTTATTTGTTTGTTTACTTGTTTATTTGTTTGTTTGTTTACTTGTTTGTTTGTATTTGTAAACAAAACTAACTGAGCCTAAGCTCCCTGTGATTTAATAGTAGAAGTCATGGTAAACTAAAGGTAAAAAAGGTCAGGGCCAGGGTTTGGTTATACCACTGGGTAACCCTAAGTCTGCTGATAAAAGTCATAGTCAGCAAAAGGTGAAAGGTCAGAGCCGGTGTTTGGTTATACCACTGATAACCCTAAGTCTGCCAGTAAAAGCCATAGTCAGCTAAAGGTGAAAGGTCAGGGCCAGGGTTTGGTTATACCACTAATAACCGTAAGTTTAATAGTATATTTTACTTACTGTGTGACTGAATAGTGACGTGATTTAAAGAGAAAGTAGTGTCAACAAATAAATGCTAAAAGTATCTCTGACATGCAGGAAATGACTTGATTTTAATAATGTCGCGAAACAAATACCAGCATATGTCCCATATGACATATCACCTTTGTGCCAGATTTGAAAGAAATCGGATATTGCATGTCTGAGAAATAACGTATGTCGGACGGACGGATGCATAGACGCACAGAAGGAGCACATTGCAATAGTCATCGAGAGGGGGGGGGGCATTAAAAATGTTTGTTTGGCATGAGTCTCCATGTACCTTATTCATTTGTTTATCAAAATCCCCAGAGCTTGGTTGGTATGTGTATATCGAGACAACTCAGCCAAGAGTAGCAGATGACAAAGCAAGCATTGAGAGTTCTATGGTAACAAGTGGTTCCACCAAGTGTCTAAGATTCTGGTATCATATGTATGGTACAGATATTGAGACACTAAATGTGTATCTGAAGACTACTACTGGATTAGGGTCAGCTGTATGGACAAGGAGTGGTGGTATTGATAAGAAATGGTACTGTGGTCAAGTTGCCATGGTGATGTCTCAGACTTACCAGGTTTGTCAATTATCAAATTATGAAGGAATTGCATTCACTTTGATTGAAATAAAAATTTAATTATGTAATCATTATTAATTACTACGAAGATGTTAAAAGTGTTTGAAAGAAATATCGGGACATGTACAGGTACATAATGGTGAAAGGGTTGTCAGTGGGAAAATGTATAGTGAAATGACATGACACGTGTCATGAAATGATAATAAAGACCTATGAAATATTTGGAATCCAATCAAATTTTATTCCCCCTCCCCTTTCCAACTTAACAACACAATATAATTTTTTTTAAAAATTGTCAATTCGCTCGTTGAAATGGTCTTCCCACTTTCTTCTATGTACCACTACTTTTCACACCATAGTAATCTTAGATTCAGTGAATTAATATTGATTATGTTGATTGGTATTGTAAAGTGAACTATTTTTATTATAGATGATTTGCCATTACGACAAGTCCTATTTGAACCTTTAATGTCTTAGTGTATACTTTACACATAAAAATATGCAACCACACACTCGAAGTATTACAAAATAAACTTTAAATGCGTCAACTTAAAAGGTATTGTAAGATTGGAGTGATGTGAGAAATTAGGTTGCAACCATATGAACATGTATTGTACAGCTAGTATGGGAAAGATAGATATCAGTCAACATATATGACTGTTAAATTATGTCAAATCTCGTTTTCAACTTAGTTTTCTTCATGTCTTCCCATGCACAGATTGTATTTGAGGGTGTACGTGGCTCTGCCTACGAGGGAGACATTGCACTTGATGACATCACAGTTATTGAAGGAGACTGTCCTATGTGTAAGTTAGTTTCGTGATAAGTTAGTTTTATTAAAGAAATTGTGTGCTTAAGGTATGTCACATGGCTAATGCATACCTCAAAAGGGAAATAGTATCTAGAAAATCTCTCGACATTGTTCTGAAATTGTTTACGTAGTTAGTGGACCGCATTATCTTTGATTCTTTACAATCCTCAATTACGAAATATGTATTAAAATTCAATTCTCATATTTTTTCTGTGTTTTTATGATACTCTTTCAATTTAAAAACAAAAATATTGCTTTGATTTTTAGACAAAAGACAGGAATAAATACACGGGAGGGTTTTCAAAAAAATGGGCGCGTTGCCATAGTACCCTGGCAGTAAACATCGTTACTTCAATCAAAATCCGTTTTTGGGACTTTGTTACAGCACCACCACTGCTGATCCACCCGTAAATCGAAAGGAAATACATAATACTGTCAATAAAAATTTATGATACGCTTGTAAATGCCTAAACATTACTTCATAAACTAAGAGATTTAAAAATAGCAAAACTGAGGTAAACGGTTACATAATCAAAATTGCGGAAAACGGCGATATTTTGAACAGTGCCTATCATCAATAACCTAGCGAGACTAACATAAACTTGTACAAGTCAATATTTACCATGTTATAGCAAACTGTACATAGACAATATGCATTGGAATGGTTCGAGGTTACACTCTATCTATGAATATGAATTTACAAGCATATCATAATTTTCATTTAGGTAGAGGGCGCTGCGCGGAGTGAGCCACGTAAAAGTTAGTGTCCCTGAAATTTTAGCAAATTTTGAACTTGAAGTTGATTTGAAGCAACAAAATCTACCCTACATACAGGTAAACAAGCTCTTTAGTAGGTTGGGTGAGTTTTATTTTAATATTAGACGAACTTGACTGCCAGCGACCCGTAAACTTAACGACCGACATGGACAACTAAGGAGACGAATCCAATATGGCGGCCTGTATTTGTTTATAGGCTAACTTCAAGTGGAAAAGAAAAGAAAGGACAGAGGGAATCCTCAAGTGACAGTATTTCCAAAGTCGAGTGAAGCAAAAGGGAAGAATCGTAAACTACATGGAATAACATTTAGCTCAAGTTCTGTGAAAAGTAAACACAAAATGGAGTTCACGAAAAAAGTCCTAGCGACGAGAAGCATGTCGACGCCGGAGAACTCGATTGTACGTCATTCACCACATTTCAAAACGACAGGGATATATGTTACTCCAATGCGAGAGATGTGCCAATTGGTGGTGTAACACTTGCGTTAAAATAAGTATAAAGATTAATATGAGCTTTGTTCGAGACTCGACTTTCATTGGTTCTGTACCGAATGTATAAAACCAGGGAGGAAGTTGTCAAAACAGACAAAGTTATTGAAGATAGATGTACAGATTTCCTAAATAAATTCGAAGACAGACTTGAAGCTGTTGAAAAGGAAGTAGGGAACAAAGCATCAATAATACAGGTTAATAAGCTAGAGACTGATATTAAAGAATTAGAAGCTATAATTATACTACAACCAGTGAAGAATACACAAGAAGCACATGATAACACAACAGCCCAAGTCCAGTGTGGAATACACAAGAAGCACGTGATAACACTTATACTACTTATGAGCTTTGTGATTTTCTTTTGATTTTTCCGTATATTCTTTATTGATTTTCTTTTTCTCGACGCTGTGCGACTTTTTTGTAAATTTTATTGCTGTAATAATTATGGGCTATGGACTCGATTACTCCGTTGGGACTACTTCCACAGTCCAAACCAGATATAATTCAGTATTCTTTTGTTCTATTTTGTTTGTTTTGAATTGTAGGTTTCTAATACTTGAGTTTATATTCAACTTTGTTCTATTTATTTATATCTGGTTGAATAAAGATTCAAAATGAGGTATACACAAGAAGCACATGATAATACAACAGCCCAAGTCCAGTGAGGAATAAACCAGAAGCACATGATAATACAACAGCCCAAGTCCAGTGAGGAATACACCAGAAGCACATGATAATACAACAGCCCAAGTCCAGTGAGGAATACACAGGAAGCACATAATAACACACAGCCCAAGTCCAGTGAGGAATACACAAGACGCACATGATAACACACAGCCCAAGTCCAGTGAGGAATACACACAGCCCAAGTCCAGTGAGGAATACACAAGAAGCACATGATAACACACAGCCCAAGTCCAGTGAGGAATACACACAGCCCAAGTCCAGTGAGGAATACACAAGAAGCACATGATAACACAACTGCCCAAGTCCAGTGAGGAATACACAAGAAGCACATGATAACACACAGCCCAAGTCCAGTGAGGAACTAGTCAAGGCTGTATGCAACAACATGAATGACAAGATGCAAAGACACAATAATATAGTAATATTAACGAAGTTAATAGTAACATTAAAGAAGAGATCAAATCAAATGATGAGAACGACATCAGAAACATAATACAAATCACCAGTGCATCAAGTGCTGAAAATGTCAGCTTCACAACAACAAGACTTGGGGAGAAGATAACAAAAGAAGATAGTGGAAACACTGCAATGTGACCCCTCCTAGTTAAATTTAGAAAACAGGATAAAGTGAACCTCATGGAAAACTTAGAAGATTAAAGGGTAGCAATTACAAAATAAGTGTAAAAGATGATATGTCAATAAAAGACAGACAGGGATCTGAGATCGAAAGCGCATATAAGAAGAATCGGGCAAACTTGGACCCTCATAAGTGTTCTACGCGGCGAACCATGGAACAGAAATGGTGAGGATAAAAAAGAAGGAAGAAATAGAATCAACCAATGCAGATGTTCTCACTTCAGCCAGTCATCGAAAGCCAAAGTTGACTCCTCTGAAATCAAACCAGATATTATTGCTCTTTCTAAGGTTAGACCGAAGACGCGTGTAATGGATGTTAATTTAGCTACATATGGTATTCATGGTTATGAATGTCAGCAAATAAATATCTCTGGGAACGTTGCCAGAAGTATGATCATCTTTGTATATAAGGACCTAGACTATTCGGTCATGGATATCAACGAAATACTGATATTAGAAGTGAAACCTACGAATGGAAATACTTTATGGTTTTGTTTAATTTATCAAAGTCCAACTTCTACCACAACAAACAACAGCAACATCAATCATCTGATTACTCAACTTGCAGACAAGCGTTATTCTCATCTACTAATTACAGGAGACTTGAACTACAGAAACATTGATTGGCAAATTGGCAAATGCACTTTAAGTGAAAACAGTCAAGATTTCAAGTTTCTAGAGGCAGTTCGTGATAGTTTTCTATTCCAACATGTCACTTCACCAACCAGGGGCAGAGGATCTGACAAGCCCGCCTTGATTGATCTTGTTCTTTCAACTGATGAGTGTGTTATTAATTATGACGACACAGCATGCACACAATTTTCGCTGATGTTGAAACTTGGAAAAATAATTTTGTTCGCACACACATTTTATGTCCCGCGTCTCACTTATATTAACAAAATCACAGTCAAATTTACATAACCAGGTCGTCGCTCGAACGATTTGTTGCGACAAATATTAGATTTCACAAATTTCCTATAATGCACTTGCTGATAAAATAAGATGGGTAATGAAGTAACGCTAAGATTTGCTTTATCAAAGACCTCGAAACATATTCTATTTAGCTACAATACTGGACTAGAATAGAGTAAGAAAGAGTTTGATCATTCTCAACGTATATTTTGCACATTTATTGAATAACAGAATTGAATTATTTCAATCAGGTATTGACGATTGTACTACCAATAATGGTGGATGTGCCCACACTTGTACGAATACCTTTGAATCATTCATATGTTCTTGTAACATTGGATATACACTGGCTGCAGACAACCGAGCATGTAATGGTAAGTTTAATTCAATGATCTAACGCACGTATATATATATATATATATATATATATATATATATATATATATATATATATATATATATATATATATATATATATATACTAAAATACACAAATGTCAAGAAAGGTCATCAGAATATTTACACAACCGACAATAAAACCTATCAATCATGATTATGCATCATAAGGTGCAGAAAAAACCGTATAAATATAGAATCCATGTCATATGTTATTCGACGATTATCATCATTGCAAAAAACATTCAGAAATAGTGACAGCCTTTATTTACTTCTGAAGTCAATTTCTTTTGGATCTTTTTCTGATAGTCTTAACTGTTTGTAGTAAATTCTTGATGACGCTCGTCTCGAATCTTAACGCTACATTGAGGACATGGTAACTAGATAGCTGATTGCTGTAGTAATCAGACATATTTAAAACCGGTCGATGTATTTGTCTCGTATGTTACTAAAAGATGATTGTTTTCGCAAGAGAAATTATTATGGTACACTCCTATTGTTCGCGTTCAGTTTTCATATTGTACACTACTCTTGAAATAGGTAAAAGTTTTTTTTTTTAACTTTCCTGTTTTTATTATTGTAAATTATGTTTGTTTACTCATCAGATGTTAATGAGTGTGCAACAAACAATGGGGGCTGCGCCCACACTTGTACGAATAATATGGGATCTTTTACATGTTCTTGTGACACTGGATATACACTGGCTACAGACAACCGAGTATGTAATGGTAAGTTTTAACAATCAAACGCATATATATTGTTTTTCATATTTATATATTGCCTTTGAATTACTAATTTGTAAAAGGGACTTGTCTGACTTGTTGACATGTGGCCGAGCGGTTACCTCGTACGCCTCTTACCTCTGCAGCCTGGGTTCAAACCCGCCTGGTATCGGCTTGGTTTGATTAAATTTACCACGCTGTAAGTAAGAAGAGTGTCGTTCAGTTTGACTCTACCAAACAACGCAGGTTTTCCGGGATCCCCGGGTACTCCGGTTTCCTCCTGCATTATCACTGAACTTTCCTCCTGTTATTGGGCAATGCCTGTTGGATGGATAATAAATAAATAAATACAAAAAACAATAATAAATTTATGATTTGCGTTTGAAACCTAGATACTGTCATGATATTTCATTTCTCGAATTTTCATATTCTGCATTACTCTTGGAATAGGTAACTTTCCTGTTTGTATTATTGTAAATTATGTTTGTTTACTCATCAGATGTTAATGAGTGTGCAACAAACAATGGGGGCTGCGCCCACACTTGTACGAATAATCTGGCATCTTTTACATGTTCTTGTGACACTGGATATACACTGGCTGCAGACAACCGAGTATGCAATGGTAAGTTTTAACAATCAAACGCACATATATTGTTTTTCGTATTTATATATTACCTTTGAATCTTTAATTTGTAAAGGGATTTGTCTGACTTGTTGACATGTTGAGAAAATAAATTTATGATTTGCGTTTGAAACCTAGATATTGTCATGATATTTCATTTGTCGAATTTTCATATTCTACACTACTCTTGGAATAGGTAAAAGGTTCTTTTTTAACTTTCCTGTTTGTATTATTGTAAATTATGTTTGTTTACTCATCAGATGTTAATGAGTGTGCAACAAACAATGGGGGCTGCGCCCACACTTGTACGAATAATATGGGATCTTTTACATGTTCTTGTGACACTGGATATACACTGGCTGCAGACAACCGAGTATGTAATGGTAAGTTAACCATGTATCGTAATTATGATATCAAATAGGTTTTGAAAATAAATGTCTCTAAATGGATTTGAAATTGAAAAGTGAACTCTAAAATGTCTTCACACAAGGTTTTGTCATTAAACGTACCCCAGAAAGTCAATTGACCATGAAAGTATTCTCCCGGGATTCACATAATATTGGTGTCTGAGAGAAGATAATCGCATCTATAGTACACTAGTAATGAAAAAACAAGGTACCTTCCTAACATGACAGGTAAAAGTAATTACTATAAATGGCACACATTTATCATGAACGTAGCTCACCAATTTGATATTTGAATTTGAAAATATACATTACTGAGATTTTTACTTTTTGAAATTGTACAACACTTGCTTCTATCTTCATAATTATAATTTAAGACTCAGACTTTGTATTTTCTTAAAAAGCAAATATGTTGAGAAGCGAATTGACTAGATTAGTTTATAGTGAACTATTTCCATGGTCATCACCAGAACATTTTCCTATTAATGATATTGTATTTTTCTATTTTGACTATCTTAAGTTTCTGGTGGAAATAAATTTAAAACTATTCTAACAAGCTAACTAGGTAATTGACTTTGTGTCACAGCGCTCGTCACACATTATTTTACCGTGTGTCTCGTGAATGATTACACTGTAAGCAAATTCAAATTGTCTTAGTCGACGGAGGCACTGATTTCAAGGTCTGTACTGTAAAATGAATGATAGATTTACCAACAGATGATTTAATAAAGCACGTGATGTACTGAGTATTAAAGTCATTATATCGAACAAAACAGTTGCAAAAAATTGCCAAGTTGCTGTTATTGTTATAAATGACAGTGCAGGCATCTGAATTGAATACACACACACATGCGCGCGCGCAAGCACACACACACACACACACACCGTAAGATACATACTACTAAAATACACAAATGTCAGAAAAGGTCATCAGAATATTTACACAACCGACAATAAAACCTATCAACCATGATTATGCATCATAAAGTGCAGAAAAAAACCGTATAAATATCCCTGGCCATCTCAGTTAATCACACGAGGTCATATGTTATTCGACGATTATCATCATTGCAAAAACTATGCAGAAATAGTGACAGCCTTTATTTACTTCTGAAGCCAATTTCTTTTGGATCTTTTTCTGATAGTCTTAAATGTTTGTAGTAAATTCTTGATGACGCTCGTCTCGAATCTTAACGGTACATTGAGGACATGGTAACTAGATAGCGGATTGCTGTAGTAATCAGACATGATATTTAAAACCGGTCGATGTATTTGTCTCGTAAGTTACTAAAAGATGATTGTTTTCGGAAAAGAAATTATTATGGTACTCTCCTATTGTTAGCGTTCAGTTTTCATATTCTACACTACTCTTGAAATAGTTAATAGTTTTTTTTTTTTTAACTTTCCAGTTTGTATTATTGTAAATTATGTTTGTTTACTCATCAGATGTTAATGAGTGTGCAACAAACAATGGGGGCTGCGCCCACACTTGTACGAATAATATGGGATCTTTTACATGTTCTTGTGACACTGGATATACACTGGCTACAGACAACCGAGTATGTAATGGTAAGTTTTAACAATCAAACGCATATATATTGTTTTTCATATTTATATATTGCCTTTGAATTACTAATTTGTAAAAGGGACTTGTCTGACTTGTTGACATGTGGCCGAGCGGTTACCTCGTACGCCTCTTACCTCTGCAGCCTGGGTTCAAACCCGCCTGGTATCGGCTTGGTTTGATTAAATTTACCACGCTGTAAGTAAGAAGAGTGTCGTTCAGTTTGACTCTACCAAACAACGCAGGTTTTCCGGGATCCCCGGGTACTCCGGTTTCCTCCTGCATTATCACTGAACTTTCCTCCTGTTATTGGGCAATGCCTGTTGGATGGATAATAAATAAATAAATACAAAAAACAATAATAAATTTATGATTTGCGTTTGAAACCTAGATACTGTCATGATATTTCATTTCTCGAATTTTCATATTCTGCATTACTCTTGGAATAGGTAACTTTCCTGTTTGTATTATTGTAAATTATGTTTGTTTACTCATCAGATGTCAATGAGTGTGCAACAAACAATGGGGGCTGCGCCCACACTTGTACGAATAATCTGGCATCTTTTACATGTTCTTGTGACACTGGATATACACTGGCTGCAGACAACCGAGTATGCAATGGTAAGTTTTAACAATCAAACGCACATATATTGTTTTTCGTATTTATATATTACCTTTGAATCTTTAATTTGTAAAGGGATTTGTCTGACTTGTTGACATGTTGAGAAAATAAATTTATGATTTGCGTTTGAAACCTAGATATTGTCATGATATTTCATTTGTCGAATTTTCATATTCTACACTACTCTTGGAATAGGTAAAAGGTTCTTTTTTAACTTTCCTGTTTGTATTATTGTAAATTATGTTTGTTTACTCATCAGATGTTAATGAGTGTGCAACAAACAATGGGGGCTGCGCCCACACTTGTACGAATAATATGGGATCTTTTACATGTTCTTGTGACACTGGATATACACTGGCTGCAGACAACCGAGTATGTAATGGTAAGTTAACCATGTATCGTAATTATGATATCAAATAGGTTTTGAAAATAAATGTCTCTAAATGGATTTGAAATTGAAAAGTGAACTCTAAAATGTCTTCACACAAGGTTTTGTCATTAAACGTACCCCAGAAAGTCAATTGACCATGAAAGTATTCTCCCGGGATTCACATAATATTGGTGTCTGAGAGAAGATAATCGCATCTATAGTACACTAGTAATGAAAAAACAAGGTACCTTCCTAACATGACAGGTAAAAGTAATTACTATAAATGGCACACATTTATCATGAACGTAGCTCACCAATTTGATATTTGAATTTGAAAATATACATTACTGAGATTTTTACTTTTTGAAATTGTACAACACTTGCTTCTATCTTCATAATTATAATTTAAGACTCAGACTTTGTATTTTCTTAAAAAGCAAATATGTTGAGAAGCGAAGATATTTTTAATATGTAGTTAAAGACATTTCAGTTTTCTACACAGGCAATTTGCTTTTATTAGGAAATAGCTAAGTCATTCAGTTACAAGGTGTGTCTCATACACGAAACTTCCATATTTATCAATCGCCATACGTGAAATGGATATGTTTACTCTTTCTTGTACAATTAGTTTTAACAGACAGTATAATTAATCCGATGCTTAAATCTTTCATCAGATGTGACAACCACTGCATCACCATTTGTAGTTGAAATAAGGTAAATTTATTTCAAAATTATTATATCACCGACTGACCCCATACATTCAAACAGAACTCGAGTTTGCATTGTGTATATTCTATGATAGAAGCGACAGTTTTACTGTGTGTGGGGTATTTTCAAAAATATTTTAAACTGAGCTCTGATGACAGATTCCACATTGATATCATCTGGTGAACTATAAAATACATGCTCCAAATGACTGGCACTACCAAAATATCACATGGGAATGTTTCCTGTGAAGATTTGCTTTCATCCTCTTCAAACATATTTTGCATATTGTAAAGGTAACTTTTCCTTCAATATTTTCAGATGTGTTATGAACTGTGGAAATATGGTCACTGCCTCACAGGTCATGTCATTTGAACTACTCCACTCAGTGCACAATATCGATGGACGAAATATCGCATATGAATGGAGCCTACACGAATTTGGACTTAATGAACAGTATTACGTAATTAACAATTTCGGAGACTTCACATCAAATGGTGAATATTGAATTCTAAAATCCCTTATATTAGGCTTCACATGATAGTTGTAAATGTGATCACATGACTTTGTATATCATTTCATTGACTCTGTCGTCACGTTTAACGTCGAGCGTAGGATTGGTGCATTATTCACATGCCACTATCTTACTTATAGACACGAGTAATTCTAAAAGCACAACACAGGTTCAGTGTCAAATTCAAAACATATTGCAATTAGTGTTCTTGACCATAAACCACGTCATGGTGCCATCTTAATCGCACAGAATAAGTATATATTGTATATATTAGGTGAAGCTTCCAAATATTGATAAGAAGTGTTGTTGTATGTCCAGAATACAAAACGTAACATTCATAACATTTCTAATTGTAGTGATTTCCATCTTTACCTAGGAGTGGATCAATCGTATGTAAATATCAAGGAGAATACTCTCAAGAAAGGGACCGGCTACAAACTCACAGGATCAGTCGTAATCGGGGGTCTAGGAGATGGCATTTCTGTGTATTCGTTTTCGACTGCAGTACCCCCTTCTGGTGGAAAATGTGGCGTCACGCCAACCGAAGGTACTTTATCAGAACGAAACACTTGCCTAAGTCTGTACTATTATGTGCAACGGAAACGTTTTCTGCAGAGGTTTTAGTTTATATAATGACTTACTGTCTCGTATTATCGTACACCCTAAACACTGAAATGTATTGAATGACCTGTGGAGAAAACGTACTCATGTAGCTGTATATAATATGGTGCAATACATCCTAACAAATTGATTTTTAGATTCGCACCCTAGAACCAGCGCCCCGAATGCAATCGCTGATTTCAACCTGTTACTGTACACTTGAATTGATATTTTTAAACACTTCACATGCCATATTTGGACAGAGTGTTCAGTGCTGTGATCAGGAATTTTAGTAAATACGGGAACATATTTTTCCCAACACAGCACTGGTGTAACAAAAGTGGGTCAACCTCTAATGTTAACGTTACTTCTCCATCAGTGTTACGTTTCCACCAGTGTTACTCTCTAATCTCCGCACTTAGCTGGCAGATTATGTAACTATATTAGAATCACTCTCATCTCTCCACTTGTACACGGGATCATCTTGGGAATTAGCTAGCAGACATCACATAGTGTTCATGGTTAATTTGGTCCAGTCTAGGAGTGGCCAGGGAGCAGATGGACGCTCCTTGCCTTGCCTTCAGCTCGCTTGCCTTCAAAGTGAATCCATACTTTATTTATTCCAATTTTAATTTTTTGTAAACATAAATTACACAATACTCAAATGATTGCATGATAAAATCATCAACACCATAAATTAATAAACCAAAAGGTGTTGTTGCCTTAATTTAATGCAAACATTACTGACAAGTATGAAAAGTAGTTGAACAATGCCATCACGCCATTGTTCTTCCAGCTACCTGTAATCTGGTAATTAGTTTTTATTGGGCACTGCTGATCTTGTAATGACGTAATGTTGTCATCTCAGAATATGTTGGAATACTACTCGCGGAATGCAAACATTAGTTATAGGTATTACTTCATGACAGCTGAGAGACATCGCGTCACATCAAGACTTTGTAAATATCAGAAAGTTGTGTTATGTCATCGGTAATACTGACAGCAAAACTCGTTTGCGCACAATATGTATTCATTTTAAATACCGTAAATCAGATTATTTTGGTTCTTACAGGTCATGCACTAGCTACCGAGTTCCAAGTTGCCTGTTCCGGTTGGAGAACAATTGAAGTGAACTATGGAGCGAACGACGAAGGATCAGAACAATTAAATGAGGAAATACTGTACCGCATCCACCTTACAAGTAACAAAGAGTTCCATGTTAGACATTTCTTCTTGTCTACAGACCCAACTATGTTGGTGTTCAGATTACCCGAAGGACCCGTTGAGAGAGAAAACACTTGGGAGTTATTAGTAGAAATTGAAAATAAATACAAGGAAATCGAGTCAACTACATTTGCTGTTAAGGTAATAATCAAAACCTACTCGCAATTGTATCAACAAACCTTTTATGGATTGTACCTGTGTGCTGTGTACTTAAATCAAACCGGCAAAGTGAAATATTACTCTTTTACGCGGAGAGAGATGCATTAGCATACATTTATGTAGAAAGAGACATACATACATACATACATACATACATACATACATACATGCATACATGCATGCATGCATGCATACATACATACATACATACATACATACATACATACACACACACAAACAAACAAACAAACAAACAAACACAAACACAAACACACACACATACGTATGTTTTATGCAACTAAATGTTAACCTCCAAATCAAACCACGTATTCACTTACATTAATAATACGAAAACCTTATGACAACCATTAGTTTTTCTGTCGGCGTATGAATTGTCTGATCACATTCTATTTGTATTTATGATTTATTAAATCATCACATGGTTTTTTAAAATGTGAAGCTGCTATTACAGAATAAAATATTGTAACGTGATTGCACTTACTGATGTCAATATACACATGTTTCTTATAAGAATAAGTTCCCACGAGGTAAAATATCAGCCAACCTTTTTCAACACATGTTTAAATCAACCTATGTAGATCGTAAAGTATTCGCGTCATATCACAAATGTATTATTTATAATCTGGTTTAGGTTTCGCAAGGTGCTGCAGAAGAACAAATCCTTGACGCTGCATCGGATATGATACAATCATCCAATTTTAAAGAGCCATCCGAAGCCAATACAGTAATTATGACGGTGTCTTTGACACTAAATAAGGTAAGTTTATCTGAGCTACAACTATATTGATTGGTATTTACACTACAAGTGAACTTACAAGAACGGCAAACCTCAACATGTAAATGCAAAACGTAGCATGGTGCAAATTCTCTTGTAGACGCAAGCCCATGTCGATTGGGGATACGTGCAGCTCGATTTTTCGTGAGCAAATCAAATGAATTTGAACGAATGGCGACCATACTTTGGTAATCGTATAAATTCCACTCTATGTATATAATGTTAAGGAAGTTCTAAGGATTGGTCTGAATCAAAGGCAATGCCTAGAGCGCTACTTCACTTTCGAGACAGCAATATATGAAAGTGTCTGTTAAAAATCTGATGCACATTTTTGTTATTTTTACTTAGTATGACAATGTATTTTGACTGAATCCTATTTCATTTGTGTCAAAACATTATGTTGTCTAATTATGTATAGTATTTTCAATGTTATTTTCAAAACCCCTTGTATTAACTTTTCGATAGGGAAACAATGATGATAGCACGTCCTCGAATATTGAAAAGAAAAAAGCAGTAAGTTATCTGATCACGATTTTATTCCTTTACTTTAATGGCTCTTTCTGTCGAATAGGATATTTATATTTTCTTGCTGTCTATACTTCTGTCTGGCTGTCTGTCTGTCTGTCTGTCTGTCTGTCTGTCTGTCTGTCTGTATGTATGTATGTATGTATGTATGTATGTTTGTGTGTGTGTGTATGTATGTATGTATGTATGTATGTATGTATGTATGTTTGTGTGTGTATGTATCTATGTGCGTAACAACCGATATATAACACTATTAGCAACAAACAAGATATTGAATTCAAACAAGACTGATATGGCTCAAACATTAAAATCGTATCAACTATTACATATTCCAGTTACGAAATGAAATGTGTCAAATACTTGAATGGTCTACCAATAAATTGAAACAACCCGAGGAGATTTATCAGACATCAGCTACCATCGAGGTTGTTACCGAAGTGCCTTCACAAATTAACAAAGTTGCACAGGTAAATTCAAAAGTCCTTCTATTCCTATTTGAAAATCTTTACCGTCATATATACATAGTGGGCTATTTCATTTAATGCAAATTTTTTACGAGTTCAAATGTTCAGTGATTCTCAATTTCTTAATATCTTTCATAAAATGAAAATAAGTTAATACTCTCAAGTGTTATTTAATATTCGTCTGTGCACGGTTAGGTCTGCAAAGCTGTATGTATGTATCACACATGTACATACATAGAAAACATATATGTGAACAATTTATTGAAGCAAGTCATAGATACGGACATTTAAGGGTTTCATTTTAAGTGTAACAAGACTATTTGTTTTTTTGTCAGAGTTCTGCAGTCATAGCGACATCACGAGCATCGAGTGCCATTGCTGAAATTACAAAAGATCCGAATGTACCCCAAGCAGCGGTCATACATGCGTCAGAAGGTAGGGCAAACATTCGTGTACGCAATCACAAAATTGTACAACTTTGCACACCCTGATCAGTAAGTCCTAAAAGAGCATGCATATATATACATTTGTGTATGTATGTATATATATATATATATATATATATATATATATATATATATATATATATATATATATATATATATATATATATATACAAACACACACCCTTATATATACACACATCCGTATTTGCATGTGTGTATAGTTTTATATCTTTACATATATTTTCAAATTTTGAATCAAGTCAACAATTGAACTATGTAGAAAGAATTTAGCAACAAATGCACAACTGTGTAAAAATTGATTCTTCCGTTCTGATCAAAAGGTTTAGTTCGCGTATCTTCCAATGTGATGGAGTCCATACATTTATCTCGGTTCGAGGAAAAGGACGATTACTCGGCATCAACTGTGAGTATATTATGATTTCACCGTGATAAATTGCTTTTGATTTGAGCTAATTTTAAAGTCCCCTTGAAATAAAGATCAATCGATCATTTACTGTTGATACAAATTAAACACATCCTCCCACAGCACTCCATTCCTTCATAAAAGTATGAGGCATAAAATCCTTTCCGTCTGTCGGCAATTGTTTATGGCATGAGATTTCCATGATTAGCAAAATAGAACTTAGGTCACCAGATTTGAATGCCTTCCGTAATGGCAAAGTCTTTAGATTTTCGTTCCTACACACTATAGCTGTTAGAATGCAACAGAACATAAGCGATTAGTTATGTTCGAAGTAGAATCAAATTTATTGAATTTGAAGAGTGCATTTGCAAGATATAGCCTAATTACTGAAAATCATTAACTGTGCAAAGTAGTTATTAAAACTAAAAGCTACACCACCAAGCTTTTCAGAACTCGTGCGATTAGCTATGTTTGAAGTATGCACCAAATTATATTGAATTTGATGTATGCACGTTCAAGATATAGCCTAATTACTGAAAATCATTCATTGTACAAATTATTACATCAGTAAGCTTTATGACACATGTGAAGGGGATCTGTTAGATAATTAGGTCATGGCCTTCGAATATAAAGATGTAAAATTGTTCCATACAAGATGATATCGCTAATTCTACACAATTTGAATCTGAAATCAAAGGGGCAAACAATTAATACTACAAAGCTGTTAAATGGATAAGGTGAGGGGCAGGGCAAGATTTAAAAGTCTTCTTTGTAAGAGGCAGGGTAACAGTAAGAGTACGATACATTCCATTTAGGTCTCTGGCTTAACAAATGGTATCGTAGGGTCTCTTGGCAATTTATCGGAAGGCGTACTTCGAAGGATGCTACCAGGAGAACCACCTGTTAATATATCAACTCATGGTGTATCCATGCAGTTAGAAAGGACATCTACGGACGGCGTGGCAAACAAGACAATACAGCTTCAATCTGGACGCTTCTCTCTACCATCAGCAGAAACAATGTTTGGAGATGATAACTACGACACTGTTGATTTAAAGGTATTGTTATAATAAACTATTTTACAAAATCATTCCAACATGCAAACATTCGTGATGTGTCGTCAGTAGCAAAGACAATAATATTGCATGTGCAGTATACATACATTTTGAACGGTTTGTTCATAAATTAAAGTGTGTACGGCTTAGTACGTAGTCGTTCATACTTACAAAGAAATCAGTGACGTCGTTAATTATAGTCAACACTACTACTATAACCATAGTATCCAATATTTTCCAGGTCATTGAATACAAGAGGAACCCTTTTACATGGGATAAGACATCAGAGATCCAAAGTAGCGTGATTTCGGTCGAGATCTACGGCGGGAACTCAACCATGCTTAAGCAGACGAACACATCAGACGATTTCACCTTTACCATTAACCATGTCAGACACGACGACACGGACCCGTCTCCGGATGACGTTCCTGATCTGTCATTGTTAGATGACGTAGAACCAACAACTCAATATTCTGTCTTTAACATTACATCTAATACTACTGCTGTGCGTATGTATGTCTCGGTCTCAGAGTCGTCAAACGCCACCTTCACCATTGACATGAAATATGACGGGCTGCCAGAGGATGACGACTTTGATTTGAGAAGTATAGTGCCAGAAGACGTGATTGTCAATGGAAGTGAATGGGACACCCCAAACTCAACTACGTGCAATGTTGAACCCTCTGTGATTCCTAGACAGGTGAAGGAATATGAAGGAATTGCGAAAAACGCGAAGACGTTCGAAGTTTTCATACCAGCAGAGTGTGTTCCATATATCGGTATATATTATGTACTGATATCGGAATTCCGTGGAATTAGTAAGTTGTTTATAATAACTATTTCTATTTGTCTTTTCTAAGCATAGACCCTAGCGAGTTCCTTGTGCTCTTTACGATATCCATAAAATGTCTGCATTGCTGCAAAAACGTTTACTTTGGCAATTTCAGACTACAACGTCAAGATGGTTGCAAATTGAGAGTTCGTCATTTTTTTCACGGTCTGAGCTTCCACTTATGATGACCATTTTATAGGAAGAAGATGAGAGTTGTTTGTTTTAAAGTTGTCTTAATATTTTACTAACTAGAATCCCATTTCGCTGGCTCGATGTAACATTGTTGACGAATACACTCGTGTGATGAGATTACACGTAACATTTTCTTAGTCATGTTTTCGGTTCGGAAGTTAAATCGATTTCAAATTATTTATTTATTTTCAACAGACGAAACGACAGGGTATCCTATCCTTGATAGACCGAGCCACCCATTCACACTTACGATTCACACCGCAACGTGTCAGTACTGGAATGATGAACAAGACCATTGGCAACCAGATGGATGCAGGGTAAGAGAACATCATCTTATTTATTGTATCAATGCACGACTGCTAGAGCGATTTTTGTTCAGTAGTAACTACACGATCTGACGAATAATGACTGAGTTAAAACGACCTATATTGTTCTGGGTACAATTTTCAAAGACAGTGAAAAACACATTTTCAGAACGACATGGCCTAAATTATATAAATCCAGTGACTATCTGCCTATCAACCATAGCTCTCCTTAAATAAGTACACAATCCGAGACAGTAATCCATATAAACTGTAATCAAGCACATGGTAATAGCGATGTGTGCGCTCCCCATCTATTATAAGAAACACACACCCATACAGGAATATATATATATATATATATATATATATATATATATATATATATATATATATATATATATATATATATATATATATATATATATATATATATATATATATATATATATAGGTATAGAGCACTGTCTTAGCAGATTGATACTCACCGAGTTATATATATATATATATATATATATATATATATATATATATATATATATATATATATATATATATATATATAGTTTTGGTAGTACTGGAACTCTTTCTTGGGTGTAACTCGGAGTTTCACGCATATTGCGATCATCAGACACTCTGAGGCCTACTCTCTGGGTGTGCTGTATATATAGAGTGTAGACAATAGAAATACCACCATTCTATTGTCTATTGTCTATTGTCTATTGTCTACGCTCTGCCACTGCGGTATAGAGCACTGTCTTATAGCAGATTGATACTCACCGAGTTATATATATATATATATATATATATATATATATATATATATATATATACGCATACACTATAACCCAAACCAATGCGATGAAACACATAGTAATATGTTAATGTATGGACCTGCGTTACTTTGACTCTCGAACACTATACATTCTTGATCAATGTGTTCTGTTTTAGGTGGATCCTCTGTCAACTCCGGAGGAAACAATATGTCATTGCAATCACCTGACAAACTTTGGTATCGACTCTTTCTACGTACCTATCAATACAATTGAGTGGGATGTAGCGTTTGCAAACTTTGCACGTCTTGATGAAAATCCAGTGGTGTTTGTAACAGTTTGTATCATCATCGTCGTCTATGTCATTCTTGTAATTTTCTTAAGACGGAAAGACAAGGATGACTTACTCAAGGTATGCTAAGGGTACTCAACATAACCTCAGACCACTATAGTGGTCTATAGTGGTCTAAGATATAACTCAAGAAAATCATCAAAGAAAATGTTTTTTTCATTATGGCAAATCATAATATTATAAAGTCAATTTTGATAGTTGGGTATAAAAAAATTAAAATAAACACATGGTTACACTGGCAAAAACCGTATATTACAAACAAGCCCCGTGCACACCAAAGGAATGTACATACTATATACATCCTATTTTGGTAAGTTAAAACAAGTTGTGTCTACGGCTAGCGCAGTTTCGGTACCCTGTGCGGGTGGGTGCTGTTTCTGTGTCGATGTCTTACCAATGTCAATGTCTTACCCACCCCAAGTTTCAACACCACATTTGGGAAAAAAATAATTTGTAAATCATGTACATTTCTCCTGAAAAACTCCTTTTCCAACTTCTGGCCTCATGCAAATTAACCAAACTTAACATTGGAACCTGGGACTGATGTATTCGACCGTGCCAACCGTCTCATGTAAAATGACCGAAAGGTGATTAGTTTCAAACACAACTAATCAACATATATCAAAGTTACTGTAACTGTGAACAAATATGTCCTTAGAGCAATGACGAGGAACATGCATGCAGAGCCATTGCATATATACGACTTGTGGCCAGTGTATTGTAGCTTGGGACCCCGGGTGCATTTGGCAAATGTGTGAACTTTACTGTATGTTTTATGACACCAAACTGTGACAGGGTAGTATTTAGTTAAGTATTTTGAAAGTTCATCCCGAACGCACTTTATACCTTGAGTAGAAGAAATATGGCATGTGTGTGTGTGTGTGTGTGTGTGTGTGTGTGTGTGTGTGTGTGTGTGTGTAGAAAGAACGCACAAATACACCTTTTCCAAATCGTATTGCGCGACTCGTTTTGTTGACAATTTCGATTATCTTACTTTTTTTTCAGTGGCGCACGACACCATTGGTAGGAAATCGTCCTTTTAGTGACGTCAACTATCACGTGACGGTATATACTGGATACACAATGGATTCCGGAACGCAGTCAAATATATACTTTAACCTTGCAGGAGAAAGGACAGATTCTGGTACCAGACAGCTGAAAGATGACCATGGAAAGGTAACTTGCAACCATTTTCCAGAGCTGTTCTATATTTACGGACTTCATTAGATGTAATACACGCAACTTATTTCTGATAAGGGTTGTCACACTTTGGTTATCTTAGTCTTTCGATTCGTATTAGTTTCAGTCACTTCTTTCGAGAAGAGCAGATATTGTAGATAATATCAAGTATTGATGTAAACAAGTCCAGATAATATACCAAATGAGTGTAGATAACAACAACACTATAATATTATATTCCACTTCAACATTGAAAGAGTTCACCAGTTATATGTTTACAGTCGAACATGTCATGTGTGCAAAATGGTGGTTGTTGATCCCAAACATGTCGCTCTATTGTAGATGTTCACAAGTGGGAGTATCAATCACTTCCTATTGACTGTACCAAAGAATCTCGGAGAACTACAGTATCTGTACATCTGGCATGACTCTTCAGGTCTTGGTGATGATGCTTCATGGTTCTTATATCGCGTTGTTGTCACAGATATGGAGACTGGAAAGTGGTAGGGTCATACATATGTGTACATGTTTATGGATACATAACAGTCATAGTATCATTCAGCATATCAACATCCTGATATAGATAGTAATAGGCACAAAACAAATATATATATATATATATATATATATATATATATATATATATATATATATATATATATGTATATATACACTTTACATTTACTTAGTGCAATTTACATAGGCATCTCCCTATATAAAAGTGGCACAAGGTGAGTGTATACACGTTTCACCCAAGTTAACGTACGTACATGAAATATCAATGCAAGTCTTCTATGGCATTACAATTGTCTTCTCTCATTCGTTAGAACAGTTGATTGCGTAGTACGGTTTTCTTCATCATACTTCAACGGATCATTCACCAGTTATATCTTGATACCAGATTTGTGTTCAGTCAATTGCAAATGATGGTTAAGAATGTTTGAGGTAAAATGTAACGAGAACCTTTTAAATATACAGCCAAAACAGTATTATTCCAAAACACCATAATACTCGGCTTGCATCCCATTAAAATATACGAACTCGTTCGTACTTCACCTTTCTGTTCAATTTGACGCATACTGTGTATTATTTATTTAACTTTGACTTTAATCAGGTAGGCCACACAGGTGACGAACACCTATAAACGTGGACCCCAAAACAAATACACAGAGGAAAATAGCGACAATGGCGTTGTAGGACAACTGTACAGTTTTTAAAATGTTTATCCACATGCTGATCCATGCTAGGTATAGGTGTTCATTTGCTGAATGATTATCCAGTTGCCTATCCAGCTCTGTTGTTATCATTGCAGTAGATGCGATTATTTGACTTGTATATGGGTGGTCATGTTGCTACATATATCTGCATACATTTTTTGAATGTTCGTTCACTTGTCTATGAATCCCTGATGTTATCTTTGCAATATACATCATTTGGCCGTTGCTATGGGCGTGGTCTTGTTGCTAGGCACATTACATACACTTTTTGAATGTTTGTTCACTTTTCTAAGCATCCGTTATCTTTGCGAAATACACCACCGCTTGTTTGTTGCTATGGGCGTGGTCATGGTTGCTAGGGATAATTGCATGCATTTTTGAATGTTTACTTGCCTAACAATGATGTTGTTATTTTAGCAAAACTTGAGATAGCAAATAGTTTGAAAATCTATGGAAGCATATCCAAACTTAGCACTGACTCTACATGCTACATACTAATACGGACAAATGTCTTTACTTCAGCTTTCACTTCCTGTGTAACCAGTGGCTTGCTGTTGATAAGGGTGACGGTAAGATTGATCGGATCTTGACAGTCGCTGCTAAGGATGACGTATTGAACTACAAGAATCGTATTGGTATTATGAGACAACAGGCTTTCACTGAAGATCACTTGTGGGTTTCTCTGTTCTTAAGGCCAAAAAGAAGTAGTTTTACACGTGTACAGAGACTGTCTTGTTGCCTTTCAATGCTGTTTGCCTACTTGATTTCCAATGCCATGTTCTACAAAAACGACTCGGACTCCGAGGAAGAGAATATGAATTTTACCTGGATACACTTTGGGCCAATCAAGTTCTCACTGCAACAAATCTATATCGGTTCTATCTCAACCCTGATCGTTTTCCCTGTGAATATTCTGATCGTTTCCATCTTCAGGAAAACAAGAAGATATGGTAATAGGCCGACAATTTTCCGTAGATGTTGTAATCTGCTAAACTTCAGGAGAGCTTTCTCACGCTATTCCACAACCATAGAATCGCCAGATGATGCAAGGGTAAAGGAAACAAGTTGTCTGATGCTGCCCTATTGGTGTCTGTACATTGCTTGGATCAGCACATTCCTTGTGACGTTGGCATCCGGGTTCTTCGTCATCATGTACAGCATGCAATGGGGACCATCCAAATCGCATGCTTGGTTGACTTCGTGTCTCACATCTTTTTGTGAGTCAGTGTTCCTCATCGAACCAATAAAGGTAGGTATACGATAAATTGCATCTTGTTCACCTGTGAAACCATTTGTCTTTTACCTGCGGGAATTTGACCAACATGTACATGTGTGATCAATTCTAAAACCCAAAGTGTTACTGAACAACGGAATATGTAGGTTTGTATTATATGCACAACGTTTGTTAAATTGAAAGGTTTTTTTTTCGTTTGACTTCACTGTTTGTTCAGGAGTTGTTCTGTGTCGTACGTATGTATAATGTTTAAAAAGATCAATTGAGGACGGTTTGCTGAACACCGATTGTTACGTATCAGCAGCTCAACAGCTTCGAACAAATATACATCACCCTATTATGTGAATTTATCCAAAAATGCAACGATAATGTAAACTTATAAAATGCTATACTTTTGAACTTGTGCAGGTTCTCGTACTGGCCTATTTGTTCGCGCTTGTCATGAGGAATCCGGAAATAGACCAAGAGTATACTGGCAACAAGACGATCAAACAAGAGATGAAACAAGAAACCACTAACTTGCAGCACATGAACTTAGGTAAATTACTGATTTATGCTTGTTGAGTATTAACAATTGTGACAGTGGTCCGGTGTGTAAGAAGGTAAGCCATAAACATAACAAAGGCGAAAAGTGCATTCTAGGATCTGAGGTTGGAAAATTAATTATTTTAAAACATCACCAGATCTAGAAGTACACTCGTGTTTTACTTGGACTACAACGCTGCTTTCTGAGAAGGATATAGCTGGACACTATATTCACAGTGTTTCTCGTCAACTACTGTGATGTTTCAAAGTTTGAATAAATGGGAGAGAGTCTAGATGAATTTACAGTACTATTTCTGATGCAATACTAAGACGTTAAGACAAATAGGTAAAGTAACACATCGAGTCAAGGCAAAGTTGTAAAGTAAAAACATCAAATCTAGCCTTGATACATAGTGTTGATTAATACAAAACAAAACATAATGACAACAAGTGTACTTTTTGTTTGGGGTAAACAGAAATGGAAGGAAATGGCCCATCTCGGCCACTGAGATCGGATGAAATACATGAAGTAAAACTAAGGAGAACCCGAGAGAAGCAAACGATGGCTGTATTTTATGGAATTATCGTGTACATGGTGTTTGTGGGAGTGACGATAACACTATGCAGATACGTTAGAGACCCGATGACGTATTACCTCAACACTCACTTGGAAGATACTTTCACCAATCAACAACCGAGATTCAATAAAGTATGAAACAAAATATTTCTTCGACTTGCTAATGGAAATGTTATCTAAAATGTCCGAAATACATGTGCAGTACATGCATGTTTGCATGTGTGTGCGTGTGTGCTCATGTATGTATGTATGTATGTATGTATGTATGTATGTATGTATGTATGTATGTATGTATGTATGTATGTATGTATGTATGTATGTTTACCAAAAGCAGTCTATAGTCTATCTGTCTGTATATACGCCAGTATAATTAATATATCAGACGGTACCGTGCATTGACATAACTAATGGTTTAGAAATTCATCCTTAGATACGCACACCTGATCAATTCTGGGCATGGATGGACACTGTGTTTGTTCCAGCTTTGTATAAGGCAGACAAGAACCCACCAACTTCTACCGCTGATGGAAGACATTTTCACATTGGGTTACCACGCCTGAGACAACAAAGACTCATGAAAGGTAAAGGAACTATTCTGAACAATGTCCGACTTCTGTTGAAAACGGAGTGATTGGCAGATTAATATAAAGATATTCTATTGAGCAAAATAACAATAACTCAAGATTTCAATGAAGATGGGAGTGGTCGGTGAATTCTCCTGGTTTGAAAAAAGCACATGGGAGGTTAAAAATTCCAATCTTGTTGTTTATCTCTATTGAATTTCAAGACTGATAGAAATTACATCATATTAGTAAAAACTGAACCAGGTAATTGCTGAAGGAGCCAAAATTGATTGAAAGAATCGAAAAATATCTTGGATATGTGGAACTGTGCAGTCATTCTTAATGGATACGTCGGGCATGCTCTTTTCACCGAATTTCAATTATACTAAACAGCAAAATGTCCATGTAACTTCATATACCTTTTTTCACATGCCTTCATTCCATATCCTGACAAAACTTTGTTCCATAGAAGTGTTAAAAAATAAACTGCATTGCTCTTTTACTTTGGTTTAGGATCTTGTGTGCGAAATTTACAGAAAACGCGGTTCGAGTGTGAACTTGTTGGCGAGATCGAAACTTTTGATTTTGATATTGGTTGGAAATCATTTGAACCAGATACAAATCACACCAGCGCAGACAGTCCTTGGAAACACCAGGATTCCACAATCTTAAGTGGCATCCCTGTCTGGGGACATCATGGGTACTATGATACTACTGGTTATGTGGCAACATTTCAAAGACAAATATCGGAAGTTAGAAAGCTGACACAGTCACTACGAGATGAAATATGGATAGATCGGTTTACCAGTGTCGTATTAGTGGAGTTTGACTTGTACAACCCTGATAGTAAACTGCTTGCAAGTGTTACATATATGGTCGAGTTCTTGGAGCCTGGTGGAGCAGAGTGCATGGCCCTTCAAACCACGTTTCGTCTTCTCCACAGTGTGTTTGCTGGAAACAAGTCTTACGATAACTATGCCATAACGGTATTCATTTCCTGGGTTCTGCTCTTTGCATTGGGCATAGTTCTGATTGTGTCTCTTGTCCGAAGGCTGATAATACAGCGATTTGTATTCTTTAAGTTGCCATGGAACTTTTTTGATCTTACATTGGTGTCAACTACCTTCGTATCATTAGCATTCATGGTTATCTTCGAAGTCAATGCCAGCCGTGTCGTGAAGAACACCATACAGAGTAAGTAATGCACCTTGATGATGGAGACAAATGTTCTGTTTGTCTCATCTCTGTTATCTCACTCAACCCAACCGACCCTCATTTTCTCCAAAAAACCACCCAAACGTTGATTTTCCGTCAAACCGAGCTGAGATAATTTCGAACCCATATGACCATCGTGGAGTTATCGCAAGTGAGAATTTCGTTAGGGATTTGCTTTAGTCATGAACTTGACTTTGTTTACTCTTAATGTAATATTTACATATTTAGATATGTAACATATACCCTCCGGAGATACATGTTGGCCGAGCGGTAAAAGCTGCAGAGGCCGATATGAGTCTTACAAAGCTAAGGGACGATAGTCACGAGTCTGGCAGCGAGACTAGACCTACGTGTGAACACATGATTTAATATAGACTTGACACAGTGCAGCTAAAGATCATTACACCTCGACATTCTTACACAAGCTGTCATTGGTCAGAATCGAATCACACGATCTTCTTTAAATAAACTATTGCTGGCGTGGTGATATTGCTCGCGTGTGCAAAGACTAATGCCCAGCACTATTGCCCACTGAAGTTATTTCAAATTTCGACGTGACAAAGTAACAAATAGGCCAGTACGACAACCTGCACAAAGTTCGAGGTGACAAAGTAACTACTGGGAGACACAAACGTTTATTTCTTGCAGAAATTTTAATAAATATAATTACACTTCATCTCCTACAAATAATGCAGGCCATGTCCATATTAGATGCTTATATGCAAGTACAATTTCGAAATGCATCATCAAAGAGAAACTTTTCTTCTATCCATGACGAATGATGATGAGTGAAGAGTAGCTATGTGAATGACTGGATCAATGAGTGTACGGTGTAATAAATTTAATAACACATGCGCTCTGGCAATGTCACAATTAGTGCCTGCCCTCGGGCTGGCACTTTTTACCAAAATTTTGATGATGCCCTCGCCATCGGCTCGGGCATCATCAAAATTTTGGTAAAGAGTGCCAACCCTTGTGCAGGCACTAAATTGTGATATTGCCATCGCTGGAATGTGTTATTATTTAAATAAAACAATTCAAGTATCCTATATTCTTTCCCATTTGAATTTTTCCTTTCGAATTTTCTTTTTTTCCTACCACTGACCAGTATGGCCTATTATGGCTTATATCTCGCGAACAGTTTGGTGTATTGTTATTGGTTTACTTCCTGAATGGGTGATGATCCTCATTTGTACATATCAGTCACACTACTTGTGCCAACTTAGCGTATAAGTTCGCATAACGCGTAGTTTGGGTATAAGTTCGTATATATGAAAATGTATAAGTTTTCGTTATCATTTAAAGGGGAACACCACTCCAGGAAATAAAGGCATTTCCATAAAGTGTGGGTTATGGCGAGTCATTTTCATGATTTCATGATTACTTGCAATTTCAAAGAATCATCAACTTGATCTTATGTCTTCATAGGGTATCTTTGATGTGGACCATTGCATGATGGGAGTCAGCAGAAATAATTTATTCATGGTTACATAATGAATATTCATGAGATGTTTTACAAAGAAGGAATAAGTACATAGGAGTCATGACCATTCATTGTGCATTGTGTATATATTATAATACATTATTTCTGTTGATTCCCACCATGCGATGGCCCAGAGCAAAGATACCCTATAAAGTAATTATAGGTAATATATCATTACATGACTTTCTACAACCCATAGTTTATGAAAACGTCTCTATTTCTTGGAGTGGTGTTCAGTTATTCTGACAGCAGTGACATCCCATTAACACATCAATATAAATCTAATGTCGATTTATTGCAGCTGGTAAAGGAAATCTTCAGGAAATAGCTGCCTTGAGCAACACATTAAATCACATCTTGGCTGTCGATGTATTCTTAGCAATTTTTCGCTTTCTGAAACTACTGCGTTTCAACCGCAGAATGATGCTTCTGTCATTGACCCTGAGAAAGGCAAAGGCAGCACTGTTAAGTTTCGCCATTTACTTTATTATTACTACGTGTGTCTTCTCGCATGCTGGCTATCTATTATTTCATATGTTTATCGGTAATTTTAAAAGCCCAATAGACACTGCATCACTGCTTTTCACTGTGACTGTTGGCAAGTTCCCACCTCCTGAAAGTTTAGATGTTTGGAGCACTTTGTCAATCTTTTTTCTTATTGCCTATGCTATGTTTACTATCATTATTACGATGAACATTTTCATTGCCATCATCAACGATGCCTTCGTCCAAGCAAGAAAAGAAATCGACAAACAGAAGAACCAATTTGACATGCTGGATTATCTTACGACGAGGTTAAAGGCCAAAGCTATTGAGATTGGTGTATGGACAAAAGGTAAATTACACAGTATATATATATATATATATATATATATATATATATATATATATATATATATATATATATATATATATATATATATATATATATATATATATATACTCACACACACACACACACACACACACATATATATATATATAATGACTCTGTTAACAGGACGAAAGCTAGTCAGAACTTTTGAAAACCCTTGAAGTTCAGTTTGATATAGACCATCCATTTTTTTTAATTTCCTTTATAGATGTATAATATAAATATCTCAGTATAAGTAAAACGTCTATGCTCGAGTAAACACATTCATGTATGTATGTATGTATGTATGTATGTATGTATGTATGTATGTATGTATGCTTATAGTTATTGGTTATTTTCCAGAAAATAAAGAAAATGATAAAACGAAGAGAACCGTGGATGTATACTTCACAGAAATCGAGAAGAAACTAGACAAACTGGAAAAGTTAACAAAAACGTTGCATTAAACCTGGACACCAAACGTTGACACAAATATTCAGATGCCTGATGAAAATTATTGTTAATGTCGTGCTCTAATACTTGTAAGCATTCAATCAAGCAACATTAATATTTCGATTCACCTTTTAATGAGAATTGTAGTATCAGAGTGTGACAATATACTTAGACGAATTCAACTTACATGAAGTATATGTATGTAATTCCAGCTATATGTAGACTTAAAAATATGCTGAAATCAATTTCTATTCGTAAGAATTTTAAGAATAAATGTTTGTGTTCATGATGTTACTCTCCAGTGTTATATAGTAGCTGTAATATTAACATCAATTAGTTCTAAAAGTTAAGATATTAAAGGAAAGCCTTGTGAAACAACTCTCTTAAACTTACTTTAAGCGTTAGAAGTTTCATAAAGAGCCGTTTAGGGAATTAAATTGAGTTGACAGTACATCATCAAATGGTATGAGCAGTTGAGGGCAGTGTTGTGGCTGAAACTAGGACATAATCAAGTCCTCGACTATCAAAGTGTACATATTCTATACGTTTTAAACTAGATTTAGTATAATATAGTGCATAAACTACCTATTATCACATTGTGATGAATAGTATAATCGCGCCATTTACATTCAATTATGTGTGCCACTTGTTCCAATAATGTTTATTGTATGCATCAAATTTTATCGTATCTCAAGTTCAAGAATGAGTGAAAATAGAAGTGTAACTAAGGATATTTCAGTAATTACAGGGGGTGGGGAAATGAAGGGTCCCCTTTTACAAATCGATTATCGATGGAGGGCGATACCTTGTAAAATAGGATAAGGTGGAGTCACATTTTACTTTGACTCATTGAATTATCTAACTTTGCATTATTTTGTGATTTTTTGGCATTCCACCTCTGTCACCACTAGCACTGTCAAATCCAACAGTGGCCACATCCCACTGCCGACATTGTACATTAATATGAAGCTTACCAGTCGTATCACTGGTGAGAACCATGCAGATAAGTAATTGATAGTTTTGGTGTGAGGAGAAGAGAGGGTCTCATAAGAGTATGCGAGAGAGGAGTATTAGGATATTTGGGATTATGGGGAGAAACGGTGTGGTAAGATATTTGGTATAATGTAAAAGACTGGATAATATAATATAATATGCTAATGTCAGTCCCAACAATGTCGGTAGCGGGCCCATGTAGTCTACGGGAGTTCTTGCCTTCAACTCTGCCAATTAGATCCGAACACCATTGATTGATTGGCTGATTGAATGATTATTGATTGACTACCTGACCGAACGACCGACCGACCGACGTTGACACTTCAAATTCTAAAATTGTAATTACAGTTTTAATTACTTGAACTATCACTATACAGAGTCGCACTCGCTACATTTAACCCTGGATGATGCTTGTT